>NW_023367346.1:0-32500 GCF_902167145.1 Zea mays
GCTATCTTAGGCGCTAGTCTAGTATAGTAATGCGGCGGTAATGATGATTTCTACTCAGCTCTGGCAAGAGTTTCTATTTCGAAGGGAATAGGTCTAGAGTAACTAGAATACCAGGCCAACTCTTTGAACAGAACGGAAAGAGAGTCCACTTCTGCATGGATCCTTCATTTCCGGAACAAGGAAGCTGGGCGTAGACCCGTTACTTCTTACTTTACTACGGTGGAGGGGATGCCATGATTCCAATGCGTATTGACTAGGTCGTAAGAGAACTACTTGAGCTCTAATACTTTGATCCTCCTATAGGACTCGAAACCAGTCTACGCCCTTGCCCTGTAGGAAACTAGACTCGCTAGTAAAGAGGAGGCGGATGCTTCGCTTTAGGCTTGGCTTGAGCTTCCGTTTATTGGAAAAGTGCCGTAGCTCTAGTTGGGAAACATTTCCATTCCTGTCTTCAACTGAACCCTGGCCAGTTCCCTGAGCAGATCCATTAGCATAGCAACAAAGGGTTGTTTTCTATCACGACAGATTCGCCTATTCCTCGCATCACAACAAGACAGACGTATCTCTTGCCAGGTCCTTTTCTGGATCTCATTCCAGGCCAGTTGGGAAGAGGATTCGCCAGACCTTGGTTTGGTTTTATGTAAAATTGGAATCGTGGCCATAATCAGGTATGGCACATTATGAAGTAACTGGAATGGGAATGGGGTCTTACTTCGAATTGGACACGGACGCACTATTGGATTTCCTTTTCTGAAGGCTAGGGCTATATCCATTAGTATCAAATGCCTTAATTGCTTTATTTTCTTTCTTTGGTTTAGGCGTTCCATTGCCTCAATCTTCACCATTGGTACAAGATCCCCTCAAGAACTGCTCTTTTCAGAACGTTCAATCTGAGTAGAGGCTGAGCCACACATCATCTCACCCATTGGGGACTTTTACTTCCTCTTCAGGCCTTGTAGTGATTTATGTGAAAAAGTGGAAATTCAATTTCCATTAGCCACCACTACTATCATGGGTACAGTCTGTGTAATCTTGCATTGTTCCTAGCTATGCTTTGTATCTTCGAATACACTTGACTAGAGCTTGCTTGTGGATCGAATATTTCAAAGAACGAATACTTCCGCATATGCCGACGGCGAAAGCAATCTCCTAGTGTCTAGTGTTCGTGGTCTCGACCTATTTTCCATTGGTAGAAGCCTGCCGTTTCTATCAAAGCTTTTCCAACAAAGAAGAAGCCCCATATTGCAGCTGAAAGAACTTACCCACCCGGCACCTAATGATACACGTACGTAGGTTATGCCTCTAATAGTATTTCCAACCACCAGGTCCGCTTGAGATTAATAAGATTTGGGCAGATGGGGGGGCTTTAAAAGCTTAGAAGCTGATCCCATCCCACACTTAGAATGAATAGTGCACTCTCCTCTCGTGGCTGTTGCCGATCGCTTGATTGAGAAGCAGCCCTCGACTCGGTCTACAACTCTAAGATCTCAGGATTGGCACTCTTGAGGGCGGACACCGGCCTAAACTCCTTCTGTTGAACCCCTGGAGAGGAGGGACCTCAGGAACATAAACATAAAACAGTGGCTTTCGGAAGCAAAGGTTGACCTCTTCGCGGCATTACTCTTTGGCACTATACTCGTATCCGTGTCCTGGTAGAAGATAGATCTCAGTCATGGCTAGAGGAATGTGATCCGTTGTGGAAAGGCAATATATTTTTGATTTCAAGCACAGGCGCAAGTATGCCACTTAGGGGGAGTAAGCACAGCTCGTCGTAGGATAGCAATCCACATAAAAGAGAGAAGTAGTTTAAGTTGATGCCAGTGTGGGTAAACGAACTCTTTAGCCGGATCTGGAGATGGCGACTAGCGCATAAGCCTGCTGACTAAACGAGCTGTTCTGGACTGGATACGAGACTGACTCCCCAGAGACCGGGGATCACTGAACCCTATTATTCCAAGCATGGGCTTTAGCGGAGAAAGGTGCTGCTCTAATGGCGAACCAAACAGCTTCAAAGCTCCGAGGGAAGAAAGATTTGACCCCCATTGAAACCTGTCTTTGAAAGGTGATACGAGCACAGAAATGTAGATAGCCCTCTAGTCCGGATGGATGGCAGTCTCTATCTAGTACGAGATTCCACTGGTTCACATCATTCACTAATCGAAAACTTACGTTCAGATTACGTTCTGCATGAATGCTTGCTCAAACCTCTAAGTGCTCGTACCTGGCCCAGACCTAACAAGTGCCACAGTTCTTAAGTATAGCGGATCTCATATCGGGCAGTCAAGCATTTCTCTAGTCTGGTTCAGAAGCCGCACCGTTGGCCAATACCTCTAGCAAAGATCGAGTGAGTTCGTTCTCACCTTTTTGATGGGAACTCCTTGCTTGAGTTCCGTCGACACCAAAAAGTATTGAATAGCGCTGACACTCCTTCCTATATTCCTCTCTGGCAAGTCCACGGCATCAATCAATACGAGTGAGAAGTGAAAACCTCGCTCACAAGCACGGGTGTCGAACTCTAGTCTAGATCAGTGCCAGTGCGGCACTACGAGTCAAGGTGCCGGATGATTGATCGAGGGAAGAAACCCCGTATTTTTGCCCTACCTCTGGAAACCCGAATCCAGTTTTCGAAAAGAAAGAAAGTTTTGCCGTGATTTTTGCTTAGGAAGTGAGTAGACGTATAATGTACCGGCATCTTCCACTGCTACGTATCCTCAACCCAGAGGGAGGTCTAATTATTCCTCCCTCTGGGATCAAATAAATGTCTTCCAACCCCCACATGGAATAGGGCTCTGAGACGCACCACAGAGCACGTAGCAGCGACTTTGAAGGTTTCGAGTCCGATACCATACCCTAAAAAGAATAAGAAGAGCCTTTCTGCTTCAATCGGCAGGGCTTCAGGAGTGGACTTGAGACGAAAACCTCGGTCAAATGCGCCATAGTTGAGATAGAATGGCATTTACCCGTGTTCAAGAAAATGGAAGTTTATTTAGAGGGTTGTCGCTTTGATCGATAGTGCTAGGCTGCTTAAGACTAAGACCGGCGTATTTCATAAGATTTCCTAAAGTTGGTTTATAGGGTCTGGGCCTAAAGAAGCATGGATGCCTGGAATTGCTATTTCCAATCTCAAGTCATATTTGCATTTGCGCTGAAGATTTGCGTAGGAAAGGTGGCCAGTCTCCTCCGACTCAAAAGCCCAAAGGAACTTATTTTCCATGCCCGGTATCGAGAACCTTCTCTGCCTTTTCCATGCCCGGTATCGAGAACCCTCTCTCCCTACGACCTTCTTTCAGGGATGCGTCTTCCTTGAATTGAATTGAACGGCACTTCGGAACTTGTGAAATACTTTCTTATCGCCAGGGCTCAGTTTATTCGAGTATTTGTGTTGGTCCGCACTCCTATCTCCTATCTACAGCTACCGCTATCAATTCCTATTCCCAGTTTGTTTCCTCTATCCCTTCCTAAAGTGGCAGAAGCATTCGAGTAAGAGATCGGCATCACACTAGTGAAAGTCAAGTAACGGAAAAGCATCTCCTAAATAAAAAGAAATCAATTAGACTAGTTTTCGAAACGATGCTCCCACAAAAGGCAAGCTTGTCCAATACGGGTTACCTTGGCCAAAGATAGGAAAATAGATGCATCTTTTCGGAAAGGAGATACGAACCTTCTCCTCTTGTACAACAAACAGGCCTCCCCAAAAGGCAGAAGCATCTCCGCTTGGTTATAGGCTGCCTTCAAGGAAATACGTGATACCCGTTCCCTTGGCTAGACTAGAGCCGCTAAAGATCCATTTGATGGGTTGCCTCTGAGGAGCTGTGCCGTCCGTTGACACCTTCCTCAAGTGTCTGAATCAAGTAATGGGTTTGTTTTTTCTCGTACCTGCATGGTTTCCTACTTATTGGCTTGAAGCCGACCCATAGCTTTGTTGTGGTGAGGATGACTCTATTCCTCTATTTCTGATTTCGATTTGATTCACGACTGATCCACAGTTCGATGTCTTTAGCCAGGGCAGATCTCCCAATCCGGAACGGAAGTCCGTATTCACTTGTGAGAATATGATCTTCCACACTGGCATCCACAGCTACTACTCGTCCTTACTACTCCTCGGAAATTGCAATTCATTCACATCTGCTACCAATACCAAGAAATACCAATACGGACTTCTTGTTCCAATCGAAACGAGCAAACCTGGGGAAGATAGCAAGATTAGCAGAACGGGAACCCCCACGGGGAAGGGCTCTGAGACGCACCACAGAGCCCGTAGCAGCGACTTTGAAGGTTTATCGCCCATCGGCCCAGAAATCCATAGAAAGACGATTGAGATTAGTGAATGGCATCGATCTGAAGTTCATAGAATCTCTAGCGTCTCTTTGTTCGTAACAAATGAGTAACTTAACTACTAATGTGACGAATAGTGCCAGGCGTAGTGTATCACTGGAATTCGATCAGTCTGTTGGAAAGGGATCACTCTCTGATTCTGCTTCAAGTCCTGTGCGTGCCTGTTTCGAAGAATGCTATTCGCTCTAGTGGAAAAAGTAGCGATTTATGGCCATGATCCCGACCCGAACCCTCAAATGATGACGAACGGCTGACTTCACGTAGAACCCGTTATGCCAATCTGGATTCCACATCTGCTACAAGAAAATCGTCTTGAAAGATTGCAAATCAAGCATTCGTCCTTAGCGCAGTTCCTGAAAGATATCGTGCCAACAGAAAGATCTCGTTCCCGTAGATTCCGTTCGTTCCAGCAATCGTGCCGGAACTCACTGATCCATTCAAAGGATTTCTTTACCACTGCTCCCGATGGCCAAAGGACCGATATCTTCTTCTCACGCCTAGCAAAGATCGAGTTCTGTTCTCACTTCACTTAATGAGCCTATTTATCTGTTTTTATACCATAGATTAGATTCTCAGGGAGAAGTGGCGCACTTTCTCGAGCTATCTAAGCATCCAGGGAAGTGATTCCACAAGCTAGAGAGATTCTCCTCTTTTCTTTTTCAGAGTTGAGCTGGCGGATCAATGTTTGTCAAATCATTCTCTGTTGAGTTGAGTCCTCGCCGAAGGTGCCGTGCCGTATAGTACTTCCCCAGGTGCGCTATAGTACTTCTCCGGTTATAGGTGATAGGTGCATGGCTTCCGCTCATAAAGAATGAGTGAGACCGGCGCTCAATCAATCAGCCACCAGTAGAGGATAAAGGAAAAAGGGGTTCATCAATGAGAGGCGCATGAGATTCTGTATTGGCCAACTCTTTCTAACTATCACTAGGCCGGATACTCCGATTCTCTGTGGACGATTTCCTTCTCTCTCGTTCAATGCCCTTTGGTCTCGAGGATCACCATTTGGTGGGGTTGGGGTCACACCCGAAGTCGTATTGGAGAATTGAGCGGAACTACTTCCATGTGCACTCTTTTCTCGGGTCAGGAAGCCCTGTTTTTGAAGTGAAGCAGGAAGACCTCTTCGTCATCATTATTGGGGTATGGGCCCTAAATCATTGGAAAAGACGGTTTTCTTTAGGGAATTGACACGATATCGCCTCCTTCTGTACTAATCAATCAAGGGAATGGATGAGTTCACTTAAGAAGCAGGCCTGGCCAACAGAGAAGTCAGCTCAGGTTTCATCTCATCTAAGCAGCAGCCAAGCGATGATTCTGGAATCGTGCCATGCTTGACAGTTGGACTTCTCGCCATACATAGAAATGAACTGCTGATGAGCTAGCTATCCCCGATATGATCTGGTACTAGACTTCACACATGTTGCCATCGTATAATCGGAGAATCAACGCGGAAAGAAAAAAAGATGATTTTCGATACTAGGATGACTACTCCCGAGGCCTGTTTTAACTAAAGAATTTACAGGTGGCCCGGTCGGTAAACTATTCCCGAGAGAGGAGAAGCAGAAACATCAATCTGTATTTTCGTATCATATTCCAGCAGCTCCAATGCCTTAGAGCGGGATCTTATCTTCCTAGAAAGAAATGAGTGTTGCACACGGATAGCCAGCTACTCCTTATGAATGGGATGCATGCATATTTCAATTCATGAACTGAAGCTCGTAGAAATCCTTCCTATCCGCCTAGTTACCTATCCGGGCTTGTTTCGTAGAAATCCTACCTTGCTTTTGTTTTGAGAAAGACTATTTTTGAGTTTCTTCGGTGCAAAAGTAGGCAAGTCCGTTTCATATAGCTGCAAAAGTTAGCAAGTCCTTTTTCCCTAAGGAAACTCGATTTCCAATGAAAAAAGTGCGGATCACTGGGTCAAAAGTAGTGTTTTTCTAGTTTACCTCATAAATGCATGTTTTGAGAGCAATATTTTTCGGTCAAGTCCTAATCACTTAGCTGTAAAAGTAGGCTTTTTTCATCTCCCGAAACCTCCCCAAAACTCCACACCAAGCCTTTAGATACGCAAATATGAGCTTGCCTTGGCTTTATTGCCCTTATCGGATGGAAGTTACAGATGAGAAATGACGTATCTTACGTATCGAATCTCAAGTAACGGATGAGAATTGACGTATTCAAAGTGGAAAGAACGAATATCGATTCTCGTGGATGAACGGAGGAAATGGGAACTTGGTCTTTGCACTCTTCTTTCGGGGGGTTATCCCATGACATGATAAAGACCAATCCAAAACTTCTTCGTTTCGTTGGTAGAACCAACGCCGACTCTTCTCTAAAATAATAGAGAGATCTTTTGATAGTATCACTTCTATCAATGCAATGAAAGAACTATCCCTTCCTATTTGTTTGTCCTAATGAGACAAAGAAGAGCCTCCTTCTTTACCACTTTAGGGGATGGGGGTGAAGGGGGGTTTACATACAACCGGGGCAAAGTGGTTTATGATTGAATCTCAGAGGCATTCTTATCATTTGGTAGATCCAAGTCCATGGCCTATTTCGGGTTCACTCGGAGCTTTGGCAACCACCGTAGGAGGTGTGATGTACATGCACTCATTTCAAGGGGGTGCAACACTTCTCAGTTTGGGCCTAATATTTCTCCTTTATACCATGTTCGTATGGTGGCGGGATGTTCTACGTGAATCCACGTTGGAAGGGCATCATACAAAAGCTGTACAATTAGGACCTCGATATGGTTCTATTCTCTTCATAGTCTCGGAGGTTATGTTCCTTTTTGCTTTTTTTTGGGCTTCTTCTCATTCTTCTTTGGCACCTACGGTAGAGATCGGAGGTATTTGGCCCCCAAAAGGGATTGGGGTTTTAGATCCTTGGGAAATCCCTCTTCTTAATACCCCTATTCTCCCTTCATCCGGAGCTGCCGTAACTTGGGCTCATCATGCTATACTCGCGGGGAAGGAAAAACGAGCAGTTTACGCTTTAGTAGCAACCGTTTTACTGGCTCTAGTATCCACTGGCTTTCAAGGAATGGAATATTACCAAGCACCCTCCACTATTTCGGATAGTATTTATGGTTCTACCTTTTTCTTAGCAACTGGCTTTCATGGTTTTCATGTGATTATAGGTACTCTTTTCTTGATCGTATGTGGTATTCGCCAATATCTTGGTCATCTGACCAAGAAGCATCACGTTGGCTTTGAAGCAGCTGCATGGTACTGGCATTTTGTAGACGTGGTTCGGTTATTCCCATTTGTCTCTATTTATTGGTGGGGAGGTATATGAAAGAAGGGAACGAATAAGTGGATTGAGGAATAAAAGCTCGAAGACAAAGAGAACTTTAAGAGAATGGAATCCTATTTAATATTAGCAATTCACATATAATCTTAAATAACGATCATCCTCCTCTGTGTGCAAAACGAAGCTGCCGTAGGTAGTTGTATTATTATGGAATTGTGTTTTGATTCCTAGTTTATAAACGTTGTAAGGTAACGTTTCTCGTTGGTAGTAGTTGTTGTTGGTTATAAACGTTAGTTGTTGTGAAGCATATGAGAATATGCCTGGTTTTGGGTAATATCTTAAGAGGTGCAACGTTCTCCGTGGGTGTTGGTACGAGTGTGGTTTTTCACAGGTCCGGAGACAAGAAAAGAGCCGAATTAGTGTAGGAATGGAGATTTCTACTTTCCGTAGTTGGGTTCGAACCTGAAGATGGTTTTGTGGTGTCTGCTTCGTCTCTAGATTATGCTTCGTCTCCAGAATCCCTACCCTAAAGAGTGAAATTGCGTAGCTTAAGGTAGGTGTTTCCCCAATCCGCGCAAAATAAACGTAAGGGCTGTCTATTGGTAATAGAATTGAAAGGGTAGAAGGTATCAACCCCTCGGCATTGTTGGAGAAGTTTAAGTGGGAGTAAGCATTGCCCCCTTACTTGTTCGTTGTCTATCTGTTCTACTAACCTAACCTGATGTCTACCTGTAGAAATCTATACTCGTTTGAACTACTCGATTGCTATTTTTTTGTCTTTCCTTTACTAATACTAACTACTAATAACGTGCGTGGAATAACGAGTTTTATTTTTTGGTCTGCTGATTGAAAGAGGAGTGTTAAAGCAATTCGCTTACGAAATCACAGTCCAAAGCAAAGCAACTACTTACTGGTTTAGCTCGTGTTTTCCTTTTTGAAGTAGTTTGGCAGACGCATCGATTGTTCGTGGCTGGTCACACGGCTCCGGTGCATCGGGCCACTCTCAATTGTGTGGTTCCGAAAAAACTAGGGCTCTTCTCGTATGAGCAGGCTTATCAACCACTCAGAATAGGGAGCTTCCAGCGGGAAGTCCAGCTTTGGGACGTTGCCCCTCCCTCGGATGAAAATAGATCTCGTGGAGACGGGCTTGACAAAAGTCAGTTAGCAAGCGGGTGTTCCATAAAAAAAAAATAAACTAGGATTCTCGGATGATTCAAGCTTTTTCAAGAGTGAGTAAGTCTCCCTACTCATCGGAAAATTAACACTCTGAGGCGCTTATTCCTATTCCCACTTGAAAATCTACAGCCCAGTGCTCCGCCGTAACTTTAGTTAGGTCAAGCCTGCTTTCCGCACACTCTGTCATGTCCTCACTTCAACCCCCATTCTTTAGGCACCGTAATTTCGCTGCTTCTTTCTTCTTCCAACCAGACAAAACGTATGGATCGCTTCCTGCTTCCTTTCTTTGGAGAGAATGGGCTACGGCACCTACAAGAGCATATGCTCGGGCATCCATCCAATTATGGAATATTCAGGCCAGCAGTAAACGAATGAAGACAATGTCAAATGTCAGTGGTCATCATCCCTATAAGAAATATGGGGAAGCTTTGTACGCAATCCAAGCAAGTCAAGCAGGGACACTGAATCGGTAAAGAAACCAGCCTAAAGAGTATGTATTCACACTGGTACAGAACATAGATCAGATCGTAAGGGATAGAGGGATGCAATAATAAAGAAAGATCTTGATTTTATCTTTCCTTCCTTCCTGCTTAGGAAAGTTCGAGTTGCCGGGCCTCAGAGCCAATTCCTTAAGGAAAATCTGGTTTCTTACTTTATTTGTGTGGGGACCCATATTTCAATATGTTCAATTAACCTCACACCGGACTTTGTCACTTTGAAGCTCTAAGGTATCTCGTACAAATACGCAGGAGTCAGGACTCATCTAACTACTCTTTCAACTATCCCTACTCTTACTTAAACTGTCCCCCTAAGAAGTCATCAAATGGTAACACGATGCCGGGTGTGGCAGGGATCGAAAAAAAAAGCATTAGCTCATTCGCAGAGAGAGAATGAGAGAAGGTGGATAATGGTTAGGGATGTAAGTACTAGAGTTTGGTAGGTTTGAATTGTGTGGCCAGGGGTATTGGTTACGATTCCAGTGGTCTTCAGGCGAGTTGACAAAACTACCCCTATGCGAAAAGAATGAAGCTGATGTGGTTGTTCCAATTTATGAAATTGACTTGCTCTTCTCTCGATTGAACCATTGCAACCAAGGATTGAAAAAAACTTCTATTTACTCGAGTTTCCATGTGATAGATTTTTCCTACGGAAACGTTTCCTTTTTTGTTAGAAACCCAGCTCTTTCCTTTCCCTTCCTGACCATGAAACAGGCTAGCGCCTTTTATGAACTCTTATCCAAAATCTCTCATCAATCAAAGTCTGTTCCTTCTACTGCACCTCAAGCACCTCCGGTTCAGGTCTTTTATGATTGTGACCAATTTCCTGGCCCGTTGGAAGGCCAAAGCAGCCCAAGTGATTGATCTCTCCCCAGAAAAGGAACAAGTTCGGATAATGATGAATAACATGAGTAGGCAATACCATGACTATTTCTATTTCCAAGCGATGACCACGCTCTTTGATTGAAGCAGCCACTCGTATTGAAGATGCTATCTACAATGGGATGGGACTCATGGATCACAGGTCAAAGAGGCAGATCCAAAAGGAAAGAAGATAGCCCTGGGGGGAACAAGCAAGAACAGTGAAGTGAATATCTTGTCTGACGGAAAACCAAAGACACTCAGGACTTTCACTCCGTTCGGCATAACTCTCAGCCGCGCCTTGGAAAATAAGCTTAAGAAGCATGCTGTACTTCCTCCTGCCAATATAAACATGATCGAGCCAACATTGTCGAGTTGGTAGTCTCTGACTCCCTCCTTATTACGCCAGCCGGAGAAAAGGGAGAAACCGATGGTAGAGACATGACTGGAATCCAGGAGACTGACGAGATTGAGCCCCCCTATCGTAAGAATAGAACGCGAAGCCAGGTTGATTGATGCCGATGTAGTGCATATTCTCGTAGGAGATGATAGTTTCATCACGAGCGAGAATCTCCCACCATCTGCTAGATCTTGTTCTTGGTTCTGTTGGCTACTCTCTGGTGGGGCCCACCCTATGTTGTCCCAGTGTGTAAACTTGCCTATGATGGGGTATTGATGCAATAATACATGAGGGCCGATGTAATTGCATCATACTCAAGAGGATGAGGAGGTCATCTAAACCCTAATACCTAAGTAGGATAAGACAATCTCTTTTATCCCTAAGCAATTTTATTGATAGAATATAGCCTGGTAAGCACTAACCTTGTCAGCAAGCTGAATAACCTATCCCTAATAAGCTAGCCCTAGTGAGTTCTTGAAAGTAAGGCAGTAGTCTCTAAGGACGAGCTTTGACCAGTAGTGAAAGTGAAAAGCGAATAAGAATTGATTTCTTAACTTATCTTTTTTCAAGTAAGAGTCTACTCTACTCTACATAGTAGGCTAGAACTAGGGCTCTACGGCTGGCGTCCACTTGCAAAGGACCAATTCGACTCTGAGTTGTCGTAAAGAAAATCCTTTGGCACTTTCATGCGTGATGGGTTGAAGCCACTCCATATAAAAGCGTTGTCAAGTAGGCAAGGTGTGGAAAGTAAGCTGCTTCTTCTATCAAAGAGATAAATAGGGCATTCCTTCCATGCCTATTCTTCAATGGAAGGTGCTCCATCCTCCTTAGATGTCACCAGCCCTGCCTGGGCGAGGGAGGGAAGAGATGGCTAGTAGGGATTTAAGAGCAGTAAGGCGAGCTATCGTTGTAAAGAAGAAAGTGTCTTTCAAAACTTTTTCTTCCAAAAGAAAAGTACTACTTTCGTTTTGGTGATTGAATGAGGAAATAGGGAAATGAACTCTTTAGTTTAATGAGCGTGCTCGAACCGACTAAATAGAAAAACCATGTTTACGAAAAATAGTAATTTTATCTGGCTCTTTTTCCTGTACTAACTCGAATAAGCGGTGGATCACTATGCTTTGGCCGTTTTTTTTTCAACAAAAGCAGTGCGAATCTATGAGTGAAAGCTCGAAGAAAGGGCACAGGGTCTCTAGTCTGGAAAGCGAATCAGCCCTTATGGGGATGCACGCTACGGAATAAATCCCGTTTGCCTTTCTGAAGATATATTTCTTACTTCTAGAGTGAAAAGTTTTTCACTACTTTATCTTTATCTTTATCACATGTTGTAATGTATTGTAAAGCATCTTGGAAAGCCCTTGATATGCTTTCTTCCTACTTGCCCGCATCAGAGCAAGCAGAGGTGGAAACAGCAAAGTCAAAGGTCAGATATAGCCTTCCCGCGCGGGATCGCCCTAACTAGTCATAATGGTATGCTGGGTATCGATGTCTTACTTAAGCTGGTGGAACGTAGTGAAGGAGAGCTTCCTTTCTCTCTCTCTATGAAGCTATAGATCATCTATCGGAGAAATAGGTCTTGCTGCCTCCTTTCCTTCTCCAGCTTCGGTCTCGCTCACGGATCTCAAGAGACTAAGAATCACGAATGTGCTTAGGTCCCTCCTCACACTCTTCGTAGTACCTCCAGTCTCCTCCACTAAATCATTCTCTTCAGCAGTATCAGGTGCCAAGGAATCCTTGTATTCGGTAAAAAAGCTATGCTAAGAATCAGCATATCCCTTGCGCAAGCAAGAGCGATTTATTAAATAAATCAAGGATTCTTGTTAAATATAAGAAATCAAAGTATTACACGCCAATATCCCTTTTAATCTATAATCAGGGGATTCATTCTTACTATAAGTGTTATGAGATCAAGTAGGCATGAGATAGAGGGTTTTGGTTGTAGCAGAAGCACCCTTCTTGGTTCTCCGTGCTAGAGTATCACTACGTTTGGCTTCATTTGTCAACCTTCTAATCCCTTGTCCTATAAGGGAAGGGATTATACCATGTGGCCTGCTATTCTATCTTAAAGGGGAAACCACTCACTCTCTTGACTATCCTCCGTAAGGAGATTTGTATGAATGAAGCATCAACCAATGTTAATAGCCAGTTGTTGGATCAGAATAAACTACCCCAGTTCAGTCTTCTTTCCTCGTTCGGAATAGAGATCCAATACCTGCTTTCATAGAGCGGCAATAGCGAAGTACTCTTAAGATAAGAAGCATCTCGATGCGATGCCAAAACTCCTCTACATGCGCGCGGTATGAAGATCGAAGTAGCTCCTAGTCTAATGGAAGCCCGAGATCTTGATCCTAACCTACTCGTCTATGGTCCGGTAGACTTGTTGGCCACTTTGTGAGGTGCTACCTTTGATGCCAAGGATTATCGACGATCTGCTCATACTCATGGTATAGCTGCTGATGCTAAGTCTATCTATGTAGTGGATGTAAAGAAGCAAGTCGCACAACACTTCTCTAGTCTATCTAATGCTGGTGCAGCTTATGGATCGGCAGAGCACTATGCGACAAAAGTTCGGGCGAATCCGTGACACTAATGAAGTCATGGATAACCTGAACGTACAAATCTGCACCAGCGCGTAATTCCGAAATACATATCCTGATGCTGGTGATACATACGATCTCTCTGATGGCCCGAGGTGAGGGTTGTATATAGTTAGCCCTATATGTATCCTCTCAGGTATCTCCCTCCCCATACCTATACAGACATAGACTACCTAGAGTTAGAGTATTTGGGTATTGCTATCCCTACGCAATGTGTTGACTCGGTTTCCTTCCTGTGGTCATTGCTCTGGTAATCAAACATTAACATGACACTCTCTATCGTACTCTTTCTTCTCGGTATCCTAGGATTCGTCCTCAACCGAAAGTAGATAGATCATCCTCATGCTGATCTCAATTGAAATCATGCTGCTAGCTGTGACAGTACTAGTGATTGTAAGCTCATTCTCATTCGATGATATCGTAGGACAAACATCTAGTATCTACATCATCGCTATTGCAGGTGCAGAATAAGCTATAGGTATAGGTATTCTTGTAGCATATTACCGTCTACAAGGAGAAATTTAACTAAGCTAACATGTATCGTCCTTCGGGCCCTAGGGTCTATTCTGACTCTCCCTATGCTAGGTGCAATGGGTGCAGGACTCCTTGGACGTAAGGTAAGAAAAACTGGTGCACATATTATTACTTGTGTAGCTATGTGTACAACAGCTCTCCTATCTTACGTAGCATTCTATGAAGTGGGTCTATCAGGATCACCTGTATCAATTCGACTTGGTAGCTGAATCGATTCAGAATGGCACAGTTGACTGAGGATTCCTATTCGATAGCCTAACCGCTCATCGAAGACCTCGCTGTAGTAACTGTATAAGCACTAGTACACATCTTCTCGTTAAGCTATATGATATGGCAGGAGATACACACAACCAACGATTCTTCTCAGACCTCTCTATGTTAACATTCTTTATGCTTGTGCTCGTAGCTGGGGACAACTACCTAATTATGTTCCTAGGTTGAGAAGGTATCGGGGTAAGCTCATACCTACTAATCAACTTATGATATACACGACTCCAAGCTAACAAGTCTGCTATTAAGGGCGGCCCTTACTGTGAACCTAGTAGGTGACACATTCCTTAGCGTAGGATTCTTTGCTATGCTATTCCTATTCGGTAACCTAGACTATGCAACAGTATTAAGTATCGTATACTAATGAATATGCACTGACAATCACTGGACTACTATTCCTATTGGAACCATCCATTGCGATGTCTGCCTGATCGAACTCGCCCTCGGAGGAAAAACTCTCCTCTTTCCACTCAAGTATGTTGCACCGTATCTGGTGTGGTATCCTCTCTTTTGATATTTATGCTTACGAAAGCCCATATTGTAAATAAAGAGCACTTCTTCCTTATCCTTATCCTTATCCTTATCCTTAGTAGCTTGATTGCTGTTACACCTGTACTGCGGATCTTTACTATACTATGGCATTGGTCAATTGAAATCGTAAGAGGTTGAGAAGATCCTTTTCTCATCTGATGCTTTGTTGTTTGCTCCGAGACTCATAAGAGGTGAAAGAACACAATGTTACTACCGGATTTCAAGTGAGTGTACCGGTCTTGTCACTACAGATGGTAGTTGCCGAACCCATTGTTGAACACGCAGCCTTCTTACCGAGAAAAAACAAAATGCTAGTTCTAACGAACAGCGTTTGTCCCATCGACGAAGGCTAATGAGACTTGCCTTTCTTTGCCCTTGATTCTACTATAGATATAGATATAGATATAGATATAGATATAGATATAGATACGGTGCTGCAAATTCGCAAGCTGATCCTAATCCTAAGTATAAGTCAAAGTATAAGTCAAAGTAAAATCTTTGTCTCAAACCATCCCAGCAAGAGGATGCGCCTAGCGCTAGTTGCTCAATCCCTTGCTTGTTTGTTTTCATAAAAAGAATGGTTCTTTTATGCAATTATGAACGGGCAGGCCTCTTGTGGATTCCTCCAACTCCATGAATGAAGGGGGGAGTATGAGGAAGGCCGATTTTCTTTCTATATGAAGATGAAAAAAGGATCAGGGTCAAACATTTCTGACTTTTGTTGAGTATGACTGAATGAGGAAGAGCTCCTTATGTGGTATCACTTTACCACCATCTGAAATGCGCGAAACTCCGATTGGTGGAAGCCAGTCCATGAAGATTCTCCCTTCTCTTACGTGAAATTCCCCTCTTTCGGTAAGCATCCAGTATCTCAGCAAATGAACATTTCTCTAAGCTTATCCTGTAGCTTATACGTCGTTTGAAAGCTGCTCCAAGGATCCAACGAATAGCTAAGGTTTGTTGACGATCCCTGGCTACAATCCCAGGAACATCATAAATAGTACCTGCGACTCCTACTTTGACCACTTCGCATATTGGCTTTATATTATCTACGGCGTCAACCATAAGTTTGATTACATCGCGTTCAGTTCGAGCTAGGCGGTGAAAAGTTTTATAAACAATAGCACGAACTCTCGTTCTTTTACCATCGATCATGCGAAAGTTTACCAATTTCTTGATCAATTCTTTTTGCTCACCATCAAAGTCCCCCATATAGCTGAGAATTTCCGAGCAATTGGAAGCCGCTTTCGATGACGAGGCCGATAAATTGATATTACGCGATCGTTACTGTCCATCTTTTTCAGCTCTGCTCCCAAAAGAGAAAGGAGACTTAAAGATCAATATGTGGGCGTAGGTTTTTCCAACGAAACGAAAAAAAAACATTCGAACAAATAGACTTGATTCCATGACAAGCAAAAATGCTAGCTTCCCAGTACAGTAACGCATACACTATAGACTTTATTCTCCCGTGCTCTACCCAACGAAAGCCATAGTATAGTAACGAAAGCCATAGTATAGTTGAGAACAGGAGCGGGAGACTGAACACCGACACAATGTCGATTTGACAGATCATCGCCATCTCTTTTGATGTAACGAGCACTCTTTCACGAACTTCTCGGACAAAACGCAATGCTCGTTTCGCATACACTAGAGCGTTTGTCCCATCCTTATCTAGTGGGCCAATGAGATTACTATTACTATTACTATTACTATTACTATTACTATATACTATACGCATTTTCTGAGGAGCAACATGAGACTTGATTTCCTCCATCTCTGAATACGAGTTCAGCTCCGGCACCTATTGATTTAGCTCCTTCTAACATTATATATAATATATATCTATCTATTATCGCGTGTATACTTTCTTTACTTTGTATCTGTGCTATTTCGGTTTTCGTCGGCTACCTGACTTTGATTTTTCTCTTTCGAGCCGAGAAAAAAGAAAGATTTTAAAGCCAGGGTCCCATAACTTTATAAAATAAGAAAAATCCATTTTTCCTATATAGAGATGATATCGCGCTTGCGGCTCTTTCCCCGATTTATCGTTGATTCCTTTTCTTTTTTTCGCCTATGCCAACTGAGCTAACTAACTTGCTGTTTTTTACTTGTTTGGTATCTAGAAATGCCAATTCAGTGAAACATACCAGAATATCGTACTAGATAGAGACTGGGCTCGTCCTGTATCAAGTACTATCTGCCTTTCCATGGCCTTGAGCGGACCTTTACTCAGCTCCTGCTAGAAGGGCTTACGACGAATAAGATTGTTGGAATGGCTTTAAGTGTGCCGGGCTTGCCCCTATTCCAGTACTATATAGATAGCCTCGCCTCGATGGATCGTTGATTCCTCAATCATGGCATGCACAATACGCCAGAGAACCTAAATCATCACATCATTGTAATACGCATTTTCTTGTAAGTTAAGGGAATAGGCCCTGCCCTGGAAATCCATCTCGATCGAAAGCAAGTGAGCTTGTCGGTTGAGTCGTCATAGATAGTGGTTTCCTCAAGTCAAGCAAGCCCTAGAAACTCGATCCCACAGGGGAGGGGATATTCATTTGAGTTGCCGGTGCCGATCTACGCTTTCCAGGTAGTGAGCCTGCTTCATGACTCGATCTATATTTGATTTGCCGAAGATAGTGGTCTCCTTTTGAAGAAGTCGATTTTTCTCTTGCTTTTCCACCGGGCCGGTGCTCCCCTCTGTTAGGAAAGCTGGAAAGGTCTCTGGTTTGTGAGTGACAAAGGTTTCATTCATCTTACTGCCGTTTATTGGATCGAGAATAGAAACGATTGCTTGATGGCTGGTTGAACCATCCTTGCCAATGAGGTGGAGTGGCCAGTGCATCCCATGATATGAGTGACTGCTGGGCACCCTTCCCGCTACTTCTCTTTCCTCGGTAAGCGGATTTCCGTGGAGTTTGCTCCGCTCTAAAGAAGGGTTACCAGAATAGAAATAGGGGAAGGATAGGCCTCATCAATTAGCATTCTATTGAGTCATTGTTTAGCAATCTCGCAGTCATTGAGACAAAGACTTAGCACAGGAGAGGGATCACTGGAGCTATGGCACTTTTTAGCCAGTCTGGCTGAAAGCAGCCTAAGTCCAGGCAATGCAATTCCGGTGGGACGTGCCCAAAGTGGCTTTTGCCAGAAGAAGCGGTTTTGCGGGATGGGGAAAAAAGGCATTTCAGTACATTGTTCGTCGAAGGAATAGAATAAAATAAAGGTATGCTCTCCTGAAAGGAGAAGGAATTCAGGCTAGCCCCCCTGCTCTATCGTCAGTCGTTCTCACTCCTTCGTCCATCATACTCCCCGCGCCGCACTCCCCAAACTCTATAGGTTGCGTTAGCAATACGAGCGAATTGGCGGTTTCGAGCGTGTAGCAATGCGAGATAGAAGATTGAGCTTGCATGCAATAGCTATGGGTAAGTGCGCCGTAGGCACGAGTGAAGGGAACTAGTAGCCTTATCACGTCAGGTAGCTAGCTAACCGAAGGAGATATATGCCGTTTCGCCACAACAACGCCTATCGGCCAAGACCACTTGAAGATGGAGAGTCAAGTCTATCTCGCCATGAAAAGTGAAGTGAAAGTAAAGTAGTAACAGGATTTCCATTGAAATACTATTATTTCCGATCTGCTTCATCCTCAACCAAACAAGACAGCGGATTCTCATTTATCATAGGTAAGATCAAAGAAGAAGAAGTCGGTTCTAGTCCCTTTGTTAGCCCGAATTGTTGCTATCTCTTTCTGTCGAAGGGAATGCAAACAAAGCGCATCATCCTAGTACGAGATCATCATCCCCGTAGGAGATTCCGGAGCTTTGCACATCCATCAGTCACGTGGACCATACGCACTGGTGCTTTTGCTCAGCTCTGTCGATACCTCGAGCTTCTATTTCTTCTGTTAAGGGAGATGATGTAAATGTCTTAGTTTTCCCGGTAATCCACAATCCATTGTCAAAAGCGAATTGTGAAATATCTACGCCTAAATGATCAGAGACTTAAGTTGCCTCCGTCTAAGGAACCCCTGGATAAGCTTCCTAGATCCTCGCTTATCGTTCACGATGCCATAAACCTTGGTTAGCTCTTCAGAAGCAAGGTATGCCAATTAGTTCAGATGGTGTTCTACCGCCCAGCCCACTTCTTCCATATTTGAAAGCCTTGTCTTCCTATTGATTCCACTCCAATAAATCTATTGCACACCCAGTGGTGAGGTCGGTGATAACCCAGTATTAAAGAGCGGATTCAGCGACTTGTTACACAAATCATTGTAAAGTACAGAGAAAAAGGAGATCTAAATTGGTCAATTTCAAACTCCCGCCACATCCGGGCGAAAGGAGTGGCAGATAAATCGAGAATCCAATTTCGAATGAGCAGAGGAAAGGTGTTTTCCCTCGTTTCTCGCTTTGATTGGCTCGTGGGTGGATAGAAAAGAGATTCTTGGCTGCGCATGTCAGTTGACCATGTTCCAGAAATCGATCCAACCAAGGAAAAAGATACAGACGGATCTTGCTTCTTATGTGCTGCCCTGGTAAAGACCCGTAAGTGGAATCAATAATAATCCTTTCTAGTGGGACTATGCTGGGTTTCTTATGTTAGGAAAAAGAGGGTTCCAAAATCCTTTAAACAAATCCGGCACTTGCTGCGGGAACTTCATTGTGGGCAGTTCCCCACAGAAGATGACCTGGCACTTATCGAGATGTTGTGGACGTATCACCATAGTTCTTAGCTGTCCGTATTGGCGGTTAGTAAGTAGTTTGGTTTCTAGGAGGAAATTGGTTCCATTTCTCTTGCATCCATAAGTAACAAAGATCCTCTTTAGGAATTTCTTGCGGCAGGGTTGTTAGCTTGGCTTGAGTATTGCAAGGATGGATTCGAGAATGGTGTTTTCAGAACGACGCTTGTCCGCCTGCTTGTGAGTCAGTTCTGCCACTCTTTCCTGCTGAAGCAAGAATCCGAGGCATGACTAGACCACTCTTCGATGAGATAGTCAAGACCCTGGTAAGCGTTAAGAAAGAGAGGCCATAGGCACAGTCTCCCCTTGGGAAAAAGGGAAACCCGGCTCCATTTTCTCTAAAAACTTCTATCTGGCCACCTGAATAAGTTGATCAAACTCTTGGCATACAGATTTGAATTCTAGTTGGTATCGGCCTGTCATACTCATCCTCCCCTCGCCCATGAAGTATGATATCCGTTGTAGTGCTTCCAATAGCAGAGCCGTGGATCCGACAACCTTGTCTACTGTAAGGCTGGGGATGTGAGTCTATGCGTTCTCCACTCCATTCTATTGATGCTTCTTATTAGCTAGATCGGGCCCAATTGACAGACAGGTTCTGCCCTCCGAGCACTAAATCCCTTCATCTTGCACTGGATAAGGGAATCTAGTATTGAGAAAGAATGGTACTTCTTTTTTACGTCGTTTATAGACGGAGGAATGGATACGAGTAGCAACATCGGGAGATGGAAGCTGACACAGGCAAGACAAAACATGAGTCTTCATAAGCTAGAGCTTCCGACCTTTACTATTTACATCAGCTCAACCTTCTTGCCCATTTGCTTTAGCGGTTTGATTGGCGGGTTTTCGGCCTTGCGTAGATGGTTTGCTTGGGCTCTAGGGTCATTCCCTTCTCAAGGCTGGCAAAGTAGGTTCTTTATTACTCGAAAGCCGTTGCACTTTCGTTTCTTAAAAGTAAGGTATTGGTATACGGATCAGTAGGAACTGTTTTGGAAGTCTACTCTAGTCTAGTACAGTGCTTTAAAGTAAAGGTAGCCAGTAGTGGTAGCCTGTAATGGATCGTTCAGGGAAGGGAAGAAGCGTGGCATCATTTATCCTAGCTTTACAAGCTTGATAAGTATTGGTACAGGTATTGTTAATGGTTGGTTCCTTGAAGGGAAGTGCTATCATTATAGCTATCTTTTTACTAGTAATGGAAAGGTACAGGAACCTTCCTTGAGAAGAATGGGTTTTGGTGAAGGTGCGGGGCTGGTATTGGTTTTTGTTGCTAGGTTTTGAAGATGCCTTGCAGGGAATTGGTACAGGTACAGCTTCCTTCGTATCTGGTATGGGTGATTGGTATAACCTAATGAAAAGAGGAGTGGTTGCTACTACTTCCTTAATAAAACCAGCTTCCTAAATAAAACAAATAACAACTTTATTGTTCTTCTTCCTGCTTTCTTCTTCTTCTTCTTCCTCTAGCTCCAATAGCAACCTGCTTCGGATCCAGCATCTGCTTTCTTCCTATTTCCTAAATCTAACAAAAACAACTTCTTCTTCATCCTCCTACTCCTAAATAACAACCCTGCTTCATACCTTCCTTTTGGCCTTGCAGAGAAGTGGTATCACTGCCTGAAAGGATAAGAGTGTGTCTAGTTTTACAGTGTATAGCCTAGTGCTTGAGTAGAGAGGTTTCTTTCTGCCTTTTGTACAAGAGCAGTTAATGTAGTTGTACTGGTGCGTTCGTTTAGGCCTTGCTTGATGGGATGCAGGTGATGGTGAAGTGTTCCTTGCTTTAGAAGAGTCCTATATATTTTAGCTGACAAGAGCAGTTAAGTTAAGTAAAGTTATGGTAGTGGCAGGTAAGGATCCTTCGTTTCTGGTTTAAGCCCGGATAAGAAAACAAGGAAGTTGGTTGAAGACTCCCTCTCTCTCATTCTTCCGGAATGGAAATGCCATTCTCGATAGCAAGGTAGGAGACATAGCAGCCATAATCACTTTCATCAGAAAAGAGGTTTGTTTTCTTGCTTGTCGCTACAGATCGTTTTTCCGGGCTTCATCAGGAAGAGCACTTGCCATTCTAAGGTTCAATGAAGCGGGTCGAAATATGGCTTGCTTACTTCTACTTCCTTCCGTTCGTGTAAGCACTCATGCTTCCACTTCACTCTCCTCTCGAAAGCCAGGCCAGGTTCTAAGTCCGGTAGGTCACTAGCAGTTCGAGAAGAAGGGTTTTGTTTGATTCACGAGTTCACTCAACAACCGGATTTGCCCTCGATACCCAAGAAGAAAAAGTGGATTTCCCTTAGGGCCACAACTAATTAGGCAACCCTATTTTCCCTCAGGAGATCAGGAGAGTCGATGGTTGATTCGAAAAGTCCCTCTCGCCTAGTGGCTAAACTAAAGAATCCGATGGCACGCTTGGGATCTAACCAGCACCAGAGATCTCTGTTTCAATACGCCGATCCGATCCTTGAAATACGCCGATCTACCAAACAGCTTGCTTGCTTTTAGTTGACGGGCAAACCTGAGCACTAACTAGTCCTGTTCCACTTCTGAATCTACGTCAAATTTCCGGAAAGCTAATCGATTTTAAAAAAGTGCATCTAAAGCACCCTTTACTAAAATCAATGTAGTTGCATGCAAACCTTCTGCAATAGCATGATGAACCAAGAAATCTCCGGGTTAGCATATATCAATGATGTTTTCCAAGGGCTCAAAACGCTAGGTTCGTTCTCTCGCTCCGGTAGACTGCTTCTTCTCTCAATTGCCAAGAATGGTGCTGGTAGATAGCATGGTTTTGGTAGAAACGATATCTCGTACCTGCTTTGCTATAAGTGCCTTCCCTCCCTTTTGATTAGGGAAATGGGATTCAAGATTTCGAATAGTTCGATGCAGATGGGCCAGTTCTTGTCCGAAGAAGGATGTTTGCTTTGAGGTTTCCCCTAGTTGGGGAGACCGAGAAGGCCCTAACGACATTGCATCTCCTGTTCTCCTGTGTTAAGAAGAAAACTTGTCCGAAAAAGCGAGATGATAGGAATAGAGATTGGAATGAAAGTTGGACTAGTAGATCCTTGTTCTTGTTCAATGAATACTTCTTTCCCAGGTGCTGTCAGAAAAAGCAAACTGGTTGGATCCCAGTACTTAGAAACCATTTCTCCGAAGCAGGTGCCAAACCTTCTCTTCTTCCCTTAGAAATTGGTCCAGAATAGGCATTCTTCGCTTAGGGCAGGTAGGTTCTCGGGAAAACGAACTAGACCGGTAAACTATTGCATCTTGGCCCGAGAAAAGAAAAGATGGATTGGAGTGATTGAACTAGAACCCGGGTGAGCCCTCCTATTGATCAGATCTCGGTAGTGAAATGATAGGAAATATGCCAAGAATAATTCCATTTCATCTCTTGTGTGATCAAACGGGTTGCCCAATGTACCAAATGCTTTCTATAAAGTGTGGAAATAGTCAATGTAGGATGGGACTCTGACCTAAAACATATGTGCTGGGTGTATCTTCCCGCCGACCAAAAACTTATGCCCAGTGCCAGACCTGAAAATAAAGGAAATATAGGAATGTGGAAATAGGAATGTAAGAAAAGCCATCAAGCTAGGAACACAGAAAGCTACCACTTCTTGTAAACAAACCTATGCTATGAAACAATCAAAGTAGATCGGATCGTATGAGGGATGCCTACAGGGCAAGGATATCATGATTTGAACAAGCAGGGGAAAGTCAAGAAGCAAGGTCACTAATCTAGATCCGGCCTGGCCGAAGGATAAGAAATGGATGGCTATCGCTTTCCTTCTTAGGTGAGGGATTCGAGATGTATGCGCCCGCATAAAGATCTGAGAAGCTATGAATCTGTCGTATATACTATAATAGACGAACAAACACATAAAGAGAAACCGGAGACTAATGACCTAGATCATCAAACCTTTCTGTCCACACTCGATCCTTAGCAATAAGCCTACAGCTAAGAAGATGGAATGGTACCAAGCTCACTTATACGCACTCCTAAATGAAACAAACTAGACTATCACACTAAGTTACACCTGCCCTGAGCCATAAATCAATAGAAGAGTTCGGTATTATTTCCATCTTTTCCATTAGTTTCTATGAAATCCTGATATTCGTTTTTCTATTCCACTGCGCATAGCCCGGTTCTTTCCGCTAGCACTGGCAATAGACCCTTAACCGGCACTGGCACTGAGTGCATTACTTACTGAATTACTTACTTTACTGCACTGCATTTCCAGCTGGCCTTCCCGAGTACGAGTATGGGTTCGTTGGATCATTCTATTCTATGTCAATTGGAAGTTGCATTTCAGACTCTGGAAGCCCCGTTCCTTCTCCTTTTAAGGTAAGGTAAGGTCGGCATAAATCCATCAGTGGTAGGAATCAACGATCCATTTCGTAAGAGAAGAATTGGGGAAAGCACGCAGTTGGCAGTTGACATCTTCAATACAGAACTCTTTCTTCGCTTTCTTTTCAGGAAACTCGAAATCTCGAACTAGAAATCTCGTAAGAGAGGATCAAGCTCTAGTCTCACAATTGAGAAGTACGGCACCTTTTTGCCCAATAAGCTAGTCTACCTTTACTGCGGCACCTCGAAGGAATGAATAGCCCGGCCCCTTCTCTCAGGAATCCGTTGATAAGGCAGTGTAGGAGTGCAAATCCTTCTAGAGACTTTCCAGTCCAGATTCGACGCGACGCTTAGCTTATTATTCTTCTGAAGATGCAATTCTGGATCTCTGTACAAGCTTTCAAGATTGGCTGGGCGTGAAGCATCTCTATTTCTTGTGATTTCCTTGTCAGTTTCTCTAGCAGCCCTACCTCAAATCCTCTTCTGTGGAAAACTAGTTCGTTCATCTGATGGCACCCAATGAGTAACTACTAATGTTATGAATAAAAGGCCAGTCGCAGATTGATCCGATACGCCAGACCTGCTTCCGTTGTTTGACTTCCTGACTTCCTATAGTGTAGCTTTCCCTGAGCGAGAATACGACCCAGAAGTACCCGCCACTCTATCTCTGAAGTGAGTTCTGTCGACACCTCACAAAGAAAGAAAAGGAGGGCTAGGCCCGAATAGGTCTTTGAATCCTGGCCAGAATTGAGGGGAGCTTCGCTCTCCATTGAGTAAGGAAATCCAGCCTCGGGAATGAAAGTAATTAACTGAAATATCCAATAACATATAAAATAGAAATGTTAAAGCATAACGAAAGAGTAAGACCTCGGTCGTGCAAATCATGCCGAGGAGGCTTCCTTTCAACAAAATGCAAGGATTCTCCGGGGGATAGCCGCTATTAAAGAAAGCCCTGGGCTGTGGACTCAGTATGGAATGGAGATAATGTGGTATGCTTTCCACTGTTGGCAGTTCTAGATAAGAAAAGGTTGAGTTCGGCTGGCTCGGCTCGCTAGGAGGATGAAGCTTCTACTCTTTGAGTGAAGTAAGTTGGAATCTTTCATCGTTCTTTTCCTTCTAATGTCGGACTGATGAAAGTCGTTTTTATGAAGAAGCGTTGAAATAAGAAAAAAATGGTGGTCAAATAGAAAAAAGAAAAAAAGATTGAGGGCTTTTGCTGCCTATAGGGCAGGTACTCATTGTTTTACTTCGCTCTTCTTTTCTCGCCAAAAAGTAGAGCAAGGAAAGAAAATGAACACGCAAGGAAAGAGGTTGGTTATTCGATCACTGTTCTCGGAGTCGTACACACTCCACTTATGAGTTGAACAAAGAAAGTAATGCTCGAAAAAAGAGAGTAATGCAAAGTGGACAGATCAAGTCAAACACGAGTCAATTCCCTAAAAAAGTCTCCCAACCTGACTGGAAAAGTGGGAACCGACTTCATCAAAAACCATCAAGTCAAGCCCATATGCATTTAATAATAAGGATGTTTCGCTAAGGATCCAAAAAGGTTTCTTTATAATCTGTCTAAGATAAAATCCAAACCCGTCCTTTCTTTAGGAGATATATCGCCTATTTCGTCACTTTTGATACCAGTTGAGTACGGCACGGCACGGCACTATCAATGAATCAATGGAAAGCTTTTTTTCTGACTAGAATTGACACGCTACTGCTAGTTGTAACGTAAACAGTGGACTCACTCACTCCAATCTGCCGTGCCAGGTATGAAAAGAAGAAGCTAGTCCGGAAGCAAGGTCAATCAAGTGCGCCACGTCTGTCCCAGGCAAAACCACTGACTGCTATGGCACCTCTCTTTGATTCTCCTCATAAGATTCTACTAATCTCATTGGGAGCTGATCTGAAAACTTCTATCCTATCTCGCTATGGGCCAAAAGTGCATCTCACCTAGTGGAAAAAGTTGCACTATTTCTGGCACAAACGATGGATTCCAGGCATGGCTGGCTGAAGAACGGAAAATGCTTTGATATATGCATTTCTCGAATCTAGTCCAACACAACTGAATTTCGCCCCTCCTTTCCCTACTTTACTTTCCACGGACTCATTCCAAGAGTCAAGAGTGAATGGGATTCTATTAGGCAAACGAAATCAAGTGCTAGTCCCCTTCTCGGGAAAGCCAATTTCCTATTCCAAGAGTCTAGTGGTAAGTTCTAAGCTGGAATGGGTCCGATCCTTGCTAATGAAGTGAACTCCGTCACTACTCCTTTCCTTGGGCCAAAACCACGGAATATTTTCAGGAAACTAGACTCGAACTGAACCATAGCCCGGCACCCTCGAAACGATGGATTGCTTTGAGAAAACCGGCATCTCACTCAAAAGTAGCCTACCCCATTTTCCCGAGGGAATACGCAAATCCGGAGTGGGAGAAGGCTAAACCCATTTCTGTTCTGATCCGCCAGATCATGTCATGTCTTGTTGTCAAATAGATATTGTCGTGATGGTATGGAGTGAGAATCGAGATGACCTATGGCCAGTAGAAAGAAAGAGAGAAAGAGGTAACGGCATTCTGATTAACCGCTTTTAGCATGGAATTTGGTACCGGATCGGTTTCGAAAACGAGTCCCCTAAAGTCTGTTTTCATTTCAATGGCAGGCTCAAGGAGTGGGAAAGTGAGTCCATTCCTTGGTAAAAAAAATGAAGTAATGCTGCTTCCTTCTTAGACTTAGAGAAGGGCCCCTATTTTTTTATTTTAGTCTAAGTAGCCTATAGTGGTTGTTTCCACTTAAATAAAGGGCGGGTAGGCTAGGGAGGGTAATGTTGTACTTTTCTTATTTGCGGGGGAAAAGAGTTGATGCCGCTAGCAGCTCAGCTTAGGCCGTACCTACATGGGCTCCAGATCCTCCCTGTCTTCCTGCAGATTCTGATTCCAGCTCTTGCCTTGAATCCCAAACATAACGACTACTTGATTCGCGCCGGGCGATTCCAGTTCCAGAGTGATTTAGCCCGCGCCTGGTACAAGTGGTTTAGTGGACTTCTTGAGAAGTAGCTTTTTCGGATCTCTAGGGTACGTGTTCCACCTTTGTTTGGGCGTTGCAGAAAAGATAACCTGCTGCCAGAAGAAAATAATGCAGAATTGAGGTGAATAATGCCTTTTAAAACCGGTACCCGGTAAAGTACTCTCGCGACTTATCTATTTATAGGCCCAACCTATGAAACAAGGTTCTCTACCTGTGTAGATACGGCAAACAAACTCTACCAATACCAATCCACCGGAAGGAAGCCTGAACCATCACCCAGCAAGAGCTTTATAGGATGTTTCCTTTCTTAGTCTTAAGTCGAGGTTCTTACAACGTGGCTTGATTGCAGTGTAGATGTTTTGGTAGTCCAGTTCAGAGATATGACAGGAAAAACTCCACACTAGAGACAAGAACATAGAAGAGAATAAAGGCTAAGGGTGTGCTTCTTTCTTTCTGGAGAGACTGAGCAATAAGAGTAGATATAGATCGTGTGCTTCTCGGTGCGCCGACTACTTCACTGTTACCTACCTATCATTCACTAGACCGAGTATGGAGTACGGACTGACATTCACTAGACCAAGTCAGAGTAGGGGGTTCCATTCTTCACTACACCCAATCTGTACCGACTCCCATTAATTACAGGTTACGAGTGTGGAAAGACTTCTTACTTTATTCCATTCACTACTGGTTAAGTAAGCATGAACGTAGATAAGAGAGGAGTCAATGGAACTCTTGGCTTGTGAACAAGTGACTTCTTTCTTTTCATAGACTACACTACAGACTATCAAGCACTAGAAAACAACAGGCCCAGTTACGTACGAGTCAGGCAATTGTCTACCCTCACGAAGCAATGAGAAAAGGTAGGTGCTGATGTGCTAGTATAGAACATAAGTAAGAAAGCATCTATTTCCCTATAATCACCGACGTTGGTATTTGCCTACACCCCATTCTATGAAAAACTCCGCAACTCCAAATATTCGATATAATAGGAAGGCCATTCACTTTAAGAGGAAATGGAGCTGCATAGCGTTGCCTTCAGACTGGTATTAGCAAATGCTTTGTTGATCTGAACCGAACAAAGACACATCTTTGGTGCAGTTTTCCTAAAGGCGGCTCACAGGGAAGAGATCCGTTTTGTCAATCAGCAAAACCAGTTTTCGTAGTGATGAAAGAAATTTCCCTCGATCATGTGTTCTCGGCCCTGTGACTGGTAAGTCAGTTCAGGCAAGAGATGATGGCGGGTCGATCACGATTTAGGTCTTATTGATAATTGAGTATACGTCCGCCTAAGGTAAGGTCTGGTTAGAAATCCTTAGGAACAAGAAAGGGCACACAATCAAAGCCAGAGGTCTTCGAACCTTGGTATTTCGAATCAGATTGATAGCTTTTTGAATGGCAGCGGTTCCGGGACTCTAGTCTTTCGTTTACAGGTTCTACATTAGGGTTCACGAAACCTATCTACACAGCAAGCTTCTTCAACAGGTCATTGGACATCACCCTCACTTCTTCTAGCAGGAAAGCGCGTTAAGAGGTAAGATCGTACCTCAAGTCAAAGGGCCTCGTTATAGTTGGAGGCAACACACGCTGAACAAACCTCAACTTGCCTATTTTGTGTAACTGGTTGAAACTACGAATTTCCAGTTCATCTTACGATGGTATATACGGTGACGGGCCAACCTTCTATACTAGTGCATTCATAGGAGGACGAAGCAGGAATTAGGAAGCCCTACACTTCAACCGGAGCGAACTTCACACTCGAACTTAGATATAGCAAATAGATCAAATAGGCTCAGAGAGATACGGGGCATAATCAAAGAAAAAGAACCGTTGGAGTGGCAATACAGCTAGATAGATAGATAGAAAGTCTGATTCTAAACTCAGTCTGATCTGTCACACCCAGCCATAAACAACCATTCCAGATTCCCAAGATGAAGTGGAAAGAAAGAGGATGCATTCAGGATCTCATACTTCGAGAGCTCAACAGCTGTTAGGAACGTCGAGTCCCGCTAAGAACTGCTAACGTCGAGGGCTTTGATTCTTTTATTTCCTACCCAACATAGGCAACACTAGACTGATCAGACTCAAAAGACTACGCCTTGTCTTTTTGTCCTAAACTCAGCCGACTCTCCATATTCAACTGTTTATGCCCCCCATAGTAAAAACCACTCACACCAGTTTTGCCTAGTAGAGTGTACGATCAAAGTGAACTTTTTATGCCAGCCATAGTCAAAAGTCCTACTTTCCTTCGCACATCCGTTTGATTGCTTAATCTGTTTTGTTACCCTTGCTATCCTTGCCTCCTATTGGATAAAAGGAAGAAGAAACCTAGTTGAAGTAAGGAAAACAGGTTCATAAGGTTTTCGAGTCGAATCTTTGATATGGAAAAGTCGTATCACCGCTCCGCAACCTGAACCACGGCCACTTCCAATCCTCTTTATATCACGATTCATTATGCAAATAAAGCTTTTCCTTGCCACTTGGATTCTGGCACTTTGAAAGAAATACGAACACTTCCACTACTGCTCTGGAAAGAAGAAATCCGTCTTGTTGCGAGGAATTCTTTGCAATGGGGAAGGCTAACACTTCTTGGCTTACTCACTCACGTTATTCACTCAGAAAAAGTAAAGTAGTAGCACCACAAATAAACTCATCTATCCCAGGTAGCCCCTAAACCTGATATGATACGATGGGGAACTGGGAAATTACAGAGAGTGGTGGGTCCCGCCGCGCAACGGATGAATCAAAGCGAGATCAGATTCCTCTTGATGAGGGCCGATGTGACTTCCTTAAATTCTTTCCTGAGCTCAACAAAAAATGGAGGGGTTGGGGCTTTGGCTCCAGGCCCAAACTCTATCTTGTGGTAGACTGCCCTCCTAGGGAGCGCTTGGGCAACTAACTTGTGGGGCATGACATTCGGAATTTCCCGAGAAAAAAGTCTTATGTGTATTGGATCCGTCTGCTGTTTCAGGGATGGGAGTCCACCACTCTTGTCCAGTAATGGTAGGGATTCGCAGAAGAACCTCTGGATCGAAGCAATGCGGGCCTGTCTGTCTGTATGTAATCTACTTCTGAATGAGGGAATCCACTTTTGCTACTAGGGAATCAGGACTAATAGCCTGCGCCCTGTTGGCAGTAGTACTTGAACTATACTTGACTCGGCAAATAATATTGCTATATCGAGGGACTCAATCCAGAGGACATTTCCAATAAGCTACTCTGGACTGGCAGCTTTCAGAGATTGATCTACGTATTCCTATTCGACTTGTGGTTCCCGAATCAATAGCGGACTTCCGTCAATCCATCAAGCAAACAACGTTCACTGATACGAGACGGCACCATTTACTAGATTTGCACCACGCCCTATTCATGATCTCTTCCCTGGTCAGTAGTAGGGTTGCCGGTGCCCAGGAATAATGCTTGTTATTATTAAGCCGAAAAGTAACGTATTAAAACAAAGTGAACAAAGTGTACCGTGCCAACGGAGACTGACCGAACTTCTACGCTATGCCCCGACCCCTGCTGATAGATAAACTATTCATCTGTTGAGCCAGGCTGGCCCTATTTATTCCAATGGAGACTAGACTAGCGTTAGCTGAAAGATAGGATTTCAAAGATAGGTGTTCCCCATGATAGCAGTACCTTTCTCCCTTTCGTGGTGGAATGGACCGCGAGTAAACTGAGCCTTCCGTACACAGTGAGACGGCCTTTTCGAGACAAGTCAGAAAGCTCTTAAGTCCAGTAAGCTAAGCAAAGCTTTCCGTTGGACTAGCAATATCGGATGAAGGAAGCAGCGGTGAACGGAGTCAAGCTATTGGGCTGGTTCTAGCCCACACGAGATGTAGGTCCTGATTCCCTGAACCGGAAGATAATGAGCATCGCGGTAAGAGAGAGGTCTACTCGACTTGAGAATCGTTGATAGACAAATCATGCCCGGCAAAGGAATAGGACTAGTGGAAGTACCCGATCTCATAGTGGACTCGCAATCACCTCCTAATGGTATTATCACCAGGGCTGCACTGCAAGAGAATTCATTCCATTGAGCTGATGGGAGGAACTCCTGTTGGTTGTTTCGAAGTCAAGGATGCGGCCAGGGTTGTTAGAAAATAAATAGGCAAGAAGTAGAGCCGTCTTTTGCATGGAATAGGCGAAAAACCCTTGTTCCTTCTTCTAGCTCGGGAAGCAGTTTATTAGCGAGGAAAGACAAGCCTTCTGCTTCTGTTGATGCTGAGGATGTAGCCTAGCCGTTGTTGCAGGATTGGCAGGGATAGAGGAAACTGGGAATAGCGATTCTTCCTCCAGATAGGATTTCATGATTGAAAGCTGTAGCTCATGATTGATTTGAAATACGCATCCCTCCCGTATTGGTGGAAGTAGATCTTATATCCCACCAAAGCATCGGCTAGTTGCAAGAGATATTGTTTCGTAATGCGCCGCTTGAATGTTCTTCTCCCATATGTTGATCAAGTCTTGAACAGAGAAATAATCCATAATCTTTTTGTTCTTCAACCAGAGCCTTCTGAGTCTATCTTCCCCTTCCTTCCTATTAATAGAAGACAGAATGCTAGGCATGACCAGTCCTATATTCACTAAATCATCCCAATGATCCCTAAGAATACTGAAAAACTTAGCATTTATTTTATTTTGTACGCTCTGCAGCTTGTTCAGACTAGAGAGTACTACTTCAGTCTCACTATCATTTACCATGTAGATATGAAAATTACCCTCGTCCTTTTTACTCGATAGCAGTGTGGTCTTCCTAGAAACCGCTCCCTCAGAATTTAAGTAACCGCCTGATAGATCACGTGCTTTGTGTGTGAGACGATTCATGTCAGAGGCCTTCACCCATTTTGATGCTCTGCGATTCTTCCAATCTCGCGGAGGGGACACCATAGGAAGTTCTGTAAAGAGCGGTAGATCCTTTATGTCAAATAGACACCTAACATAGTTTACTGGCTTATACTTTTATCCTTTACCTTTATGCTCGGAGAGATCGACCTCTACAAGAGGATTGTGGATCTCAATCAATTGATTGTTGTGCAGCCATGTTAATAGACCGCTCCCAATCGCATACTGTTCAGAGGCAGTTTTCTCATCAATAGATTTACCCTTATCCGCCATTCTTTCACCCTTATTCTGTTTCGGGCAATCCGTCTTCATATCACCAATCACCTTACCATCAACAACGCCTTCAACCGCACTAGCAATAGGAGTCCCAGCCAAAACAGCTTCAAGTCCATGCGATCCATCAAGCGTACTGTACTATACTATATATACTATACTATACTATTTATTAGTCTCTGGGAATGTGTTCATAGGCCAGGCCAGGATCTGAGATTCCATGTGTCCTACTTCTCTGCCTTGGAGGATATGTGGTCGATGAATGAATAAAAGGCAGGTGTCTCGATTGGCAATAGCATTTCGAGTTGTGTTTTTTTCAGACTTGAATATTGATCTGGCGCACAGAGTTCTAGTGGTAGTCCCAAACTCTGAAATGAGAATGCAAGCAAGGAAGCTCCAATGGCAATGGTGACTACTTAGGCGCCGCTATGTGAGAAGCGGTATCAAAGAATAGGAGGGAATCAAATAAGCACAGCCTTCTCTTCTCATATATAGTTTATTTTATCTTTGATGAGAAAGCTCTTCTAATTAATTCAAGACTGCCTTGATTTTCCCAGTTATTACTCGAGCGCGCTGAGGCAACTCTGAACTAAGCTGGTAGTAGGTATGCTTCCCTCCAGCACCTTGAAGATCGAGGTTTTTCTTTTTGAAAAGCGGATTTATCCATCGTCTTTGTTTGTTAAAGTAAAGTAAAGTATGGAATTCTCACCAAGAGCTGCGGAACTCACGACTCTATTAGAAAGTAGAATGATCAACTTTTACACGAATTTGAAAGTGGATGAGATCGGTCGAGTGGTCTCAGTTGGAGATGGGATTGCACGAGTTTACGGATTGAACGAGATTCAAGCAGGAG
>NW_023367347.1:0-33634 GCF_902167145.1 Zea mays
ACATTCTTTGCTTCATGGTAAGATGCAGGAAGAGAGCAATCTGGGAATGCTGCTGATAATAGTTTTAGTATTGCAGTGAATGCAACGTTGCTGATTCGATAAAATGACTTGATATGAAGTAACTTCACCAAAAAAGAAAACGTGTGTAAGGTGCTCCAGGGTAAAGTTCATGCTTCATTTCTTCTAATAAAGCTGCAAACATAGATTTCCCTCTGCTTTGGTCATTAGTTGGGTACAACTCCCGAATCATATCATGAATTCTATTATCAGGCTCATCTTCTTCATTCTCGTTTATACTGTCATCCTCATTGATACCAATATATTCATCTACATGATCATAATTTTCATTAATTTCAGCCTCAAATGGTTCTCCATGATGTACCCATCTAGTGTATGTGCTAGTCATCCCATGAATTAGTAAATGATCATACACCTCCCCCTTATGTTGATGAACTCGATTCAGACACCTTCGACATGGACATAGTACCTCCTCATTCTTATCAAATCTTTGTGATACCAAATTCATGAACTCTTTGACCCCATCCAAATGTGCATCGCTAAATAGTCTGTCTTTGATCCAAGATCTATCCATCTGCAAAACATTGAAATAAAATATAACATAGTAAATTACTAGTGCTGAAAAAATTTAAAACTCATTCGACATTCCAAAGTTGTTAATTTAAAAAATGTTTAATGCCTAAAATAGAGTTATTAAGTTATGATTTTCTAAAGTTATTTAATGCCTAAAATAGAGTTATTCATGTGAATAATTTTAAAACAAGTTTCATGGTTAGACAAAGGTACTAAGTAATAAAAATTATTTAAACACTTGCTGCAATAAATTTTATACTAAAAATCTATTTCCATAATCATTTATCCTCTTTCTCTAACCTCTGGATCATGCGCACCATTACAGAAAAGCAGAGGGGCAACTTTATAAAACTCGCCCAGACTCAGCCAACCATCAAGCGGACTGCGGGTTAATTATTGAATTTCTTAGGGTCTCTTTTGAAATAAGGCTGGCCGAAGGGGTATCGATCGATCAGGGCTGTCGGATCTAAAACCGACCCACAAGATTAGATCACTCTTTTCATCGAACCGGTATCGGATATGGACCGCTAGATCATTATCCGACGGTCAAACAATAGCGCATGACCCAAACCTTCCAGAACCGCTCGATTTAATATGTACGGTTAGGATTTAAATAGCTGAAGGGGTATTCATTGTCATATCAGGAGCGTCCGTAGCCGATCTAACGGCTGATCACCTCTTCACACCACAATCCCACATCAGGGATCCAACGGTCCCTGGACTTCTTCCCCTCCTTGCTCCAAGCCGCGACGGCGCGCACACCATAAACGGCGGCGGCCACGCCGGCGAGCAACGACGCCCCGATTTTGAGCCCTAACCTATGATTCGAATGGTGCTACACGATGGGGCGAAAATAGCAAACTCGGGTGTAGGGTACTCACCGGCGATTAGGCTTTGAGGAAGCTTGCCCTCGCTGTGCGGCGGCTCAGCCGCGAGAGTTGGAGTGCAGCGACATATTCGTGAGATCCCCGGCTCCAAGCTTCGCCCGCAGAAAACCTGAGAAGCGTCCCTGCGTTCTAGCGAAGCTCTACGACCAGCCGTGAGCTCCGATTGTGGGCGGTGTGTGGGTTTCTACCGCGGCGGACCACCCGTGCGTGATGACGACGGCGTAATCCACCCGGTTCTACGGCAATGGTGGTGGGTTATGAGGAATAGAGGAGAACCGGTCCTAGGCTTATGGATTTATAGCCCCCAGGGAGTCCGACCATGGCGCCCGCAACTACCTCGGCGATTGGCGCATGTACTCCGAGCTCCGCAGATTTCGAGCGCTCGCGGGGGGGAGGAGACGGTCAGATGATGCGTGGTCCGTGGCACGGTGGGCAACGGGTCCACAGCCGAGCGCGCGCATGAGAGTCTGGCCGGGCGAGGGCATGTACAGCTGGCGCAACGATCCACGGATTTCCCGGCGGCTGGTGTGCGGATGAGCGAGTCGCGCGGGGGAAGAAGAAGACTCCGACCCAAGGCTGACCGGTGGGGACCGCGTGGCAGGGCGGGTGGTAATACGCGTAGCGCGCGCTTGCGAGAGAACGAAAGGCTGACCTGCGGGCCCGATGCGGCAGTGACACCAGTGAGCGCGCATGTGGGCGACGCGAGATCAATACGCGGACGCACGCAGTTTTCTGGCCATGGGGACCCACACACCAGCGAGTCAAACCGAGCGGTGCGGTAGAAACGGAGGTGGGCCGTGGTCACGGATTTGGGCCAGTTTGGGCCAGAAGTAATTCAATGGCACCCGAATTCTTTCTTTTCTTTCTTTTTTTTTGTTCATTCTTTTCTATGCTATTTCAAATTCCAACTCCATTTCAAATTCGTGTTTGAACTTTTAAAATTTCCAAGTATCCAATTTGACACACACATGTGAATCTAAGCTTTACTATTTATGATAACAATATTTATTCTTTTCTTTATTATTTATTTTTCTCCCTATCATTTAATTATGGCAGTAGTAAATGACCTTGTTAAGATTTCTTTCCTCATTTAATTATATGTAGTGGCGTCTACATTTTTGCTTTTTAGGAAATTCACATGAGAATTATGACGACCAACATTGTCATGAAATAGTGACACTACCTAATTGTCATAAGATTGAAAGAGTGTTCGTCACAAATGTGACACTTTCATATTTATGACGATTTTGCATTGGTCTTGTTGGGGGCCTTCGTCCTCCGAAGGTCCTCAAAAACATGATTTGACAATGTTTTCCGAGTGGATTATGTGAACAGGTATTTTCGGATCCAGAATTATGAATATGGAGCACGGCCAGGACGAAGCCTGAACCAGACGAAGGTCGAGTGTAGCCGAAGCTGTGCGCAGGGAAGCTTCGGCGCGATGGCAGAAGGGGGAACCGACTCAAAGATGAAAAGACTTCGGGGGCCTCGACAGATTTCCATAAGCCGTTAACAAATGTAATGGACATGGATGTAATTTTACGTGGGCTGCGTCCCGCGTCTATAAATAGATGAACAGTACTCCCGTACTGTTCACGCTGACTTTGGCATTTGCATTGGCATCACGCTCGTACTTTTCACCTTCTCTCAGGACCGAAGGTACATTTGTAATTTGGAATCATTTCTGTTTTTCCATGTTAATAAAATAGAAATGATTCTATGGTGATGCTTATATCATATTTCATGCTTTATGTGAGTCCTTCGTCATTACTTGTTATGTTTACGAAGGTATGTCTCTCATGACCTTCGTCCGAGACTCATTATTTCCCGAAGGAACATAATGCTTCGAAGGACGAAGGATTTTAACACTTAACACTTTTTATGTTGCCTTGTTCTTAACTCTTAGCACTTGAGAACAAGTCCCCAACAGGTCTTAATGACAAAGTTTTACTTTTCATCACTAAAGTCAATCATCCCCTACAAAACGTCATAAGTAGGAGAGGCTTATGACATTTTGATCTATTGTCACAAGGTATTCGTCATAGAAGGCTATATGTGTTGTAGTGCATGAACGACCATTTTCAATAATACCGAAGGCTAACACCTACGGATTTTTGACCAAGAAATGGTCTCCACCAGAAATCCAAGAATGTGATCTATGGCAAGGAAACATATGTGGGGTGAGGTGTACGAGCCTCTGGTCGATGATCAATGGCCACAGAACCCCCATTTTGCCGAAAATAGCCATGAACGACCATTTTCAATAATACCGAAGGCTAACACGTACGAGTTTTTGACCAAGAAATGGTCTCCACCAGAAATCCAAGAATGTGATCTATGGCAAGGAAACATATGTGGGGTGAGGTGTATGAGCCTCTGGTCGATGATCAATGGCCACACAACCCCCATTTTTGTCGAAAATAGCCATGAACGAGCATTTTCAATAATATCGAAGGCTAACACCTACGGTTTTTTGACCAAGAAATGGTCTCCACCAGAAATCCAAGAATGTGATCTACGACAAGGAAACATATGTGGGGTGAGGTGTATGAGCCTCTGGTCGACGATCAATGGCCACACAACCCCCATTTTGCCGAAATAGCCATGAATGACCATTTTTCAATAATACCGAAGGCTAAGACGTACGCGTTTTTAACCAAGAAATGGTTTCCACCAGAAATCCAAGAATGTAATCTATGGCAAGGAAACATATGTGGGGTGAGGTTTATGAGCCTCTAGTCGATGATAAATGCCACACAACCCCCATTTTTTATGAAAATAGCCATGAGCGACCTTGAAAATAGCCATGAGCGACCATTTTCAATAATACTAGAGGCTAACACCTACGGATTTTAGACCAGGAAATGGTCTCCACCAGAAATCCAAGAATGTGATCTATGGCAAGGAAACAAATGTGGGGTGAGGTGTATGAGCGTCTGGTCGATGATCAATGGCCACACAACCCCCATTTTTGTCGAAAATAGCCATGAACGACCATTTTCAATAATACCGAAGGCTAACACCTACGGATTTTTGACCAAGAAATGGTCTCCACCAGAAATCCAAGAATGTGATCTATGGCAAGGAACATATGTGGGGTGAGGTGTATGAGCCTCTAGTCGATGATCAATGGCCACACAACCCCCATTTTTGTCGAAAATAGCCATGAATGACCATTTTTCAAAAATACCAAAGGCTAACACGTATGGATTTTTTGACCAAGAAATGGTCTCCACCAGGAATCCAAGAATGTGATCTATAGCAAGGAAACATATGTGGGGTGAGGTGTATGATCCTCTGGTCGATGATCAATGGCCACACAACCCCCATTTTGCCGAAAATAGCCATGAACGACCATTTTCAATAATACCGAAGGCTAACACGTACGAGTTTTTAACCAAGAAATGGTCTCCACCAGAAGCCAAGAATGTGATCTATGGCAAGGAAACATATGTGGGGTGAGGTTTATGAGCCTCTAGGTGATGATAAATGGCCACACAACCCCCATTTTTATGAAAATAGCCATGAGCGACCAATTTTCAATAATACTAGAGGCTAAGACCTACAGATTTTAGACCAAGAAATGGTCTCCACCAGAAATCCAAGAATGTGATCTATGGCAAGGAAACATATGTGGGGTGAGGTGTATGAGCATCTGGTCGATGATCAATGGCCACACACCCCCATTTTTGTCGAAAATAGCCATGAACGACCATTTTCAATAATACCGAAGGCTAACACCTACGGATTTTTGACCAAGAAATGGTCTCCACCAGAAATCCAAGAATGTGATCTATGGCAAGGAAACATATGTGGGTGAGGTGTATGAGCCTCTAGTCGATGATCAATGGCCACACAACCCCCATTTTTGTCGAAAATAGCCATGAACGACCATTTTCAATAATACCGAAGGCTAACACCTACGGATTTTTGACCAAGAAATGGTCTCCACCAGAAATCCAAGAATGTGATCTATGGCAAGGAAACATATGTGGGGTGAGGTGTATGAGCCTCTGGTCGATGATCAATGGCCACACAACCCCCATTTTGCCGAAAATAGCCATGAATGACCATTTTCAATAATACCGAAGGCTAACACGTACGAGTTTTTAACCAAGAAATGGTTTCCACCAGAAATCCAAGAATGTAATCTATGGCAAGGAAACATATGTGGGGTGAGGTTTATGAGCCTCTAGTCGATGATAAATGGCCACACAACCCCCATTTTTTATGAAAATAGCCATGAGCGACCTTGAAAATAGCCATGAGCGACCATTTTCAATAATACTAGAGGCTAACACCTACGGATTTTAGACCAAGAAATGGTCTCCACCAGAAATCCAAGAATGTGATCTATGGCAAGGAAACATATGTGGGGTGAGGTGTATGAGCGTCTGGTCGATGATCAATGGCCACACAACCCCCATTTTTGTCGAAAATAGCCATGAACGACCATTTTCAATAATACCGAAGGCTAACACCTACGGATTTTTGACCAAGAAATGGTCTCCACCAGAAATCCAAGAATGTGATCTATGGCAAGGAAACATATGTGGGGTGAGGTGTATGAGCCTCTGGTCGACGATAAATGGCCACACAACCCTAATTTTTGTCGAAAATAGCCATGAACGACCATTTTCAATGACACTGAAGGCTAACACCTATGGATTTTTGACCAAGAAATGGTCTCCACCATAAATCCAAGAATGTGATCTATGGCAAGGAAACATATGTGTAGTGAGGTGTATGAGCCTCTGGTCGAAGATCAATGGCCACACAACCCCCATTTTTGTCGAAAATAGCCATGAATGACCATTTTCAAAAATACCAAAGGCTAACACGAACGGATTTTTGACCAAGAAATGGTCTCCACCAGAAATCCAAGAATGTGATCTATGGCAAGGAAACATATGTGGGGTGAGGTGTACGAGCCTCTGGTCGATAATGAATGGTCACACAACCCCATTTTGCCGAAAATAACCATGAACGACCATTTTCAATAATACCGAAGGCTAACACGTACGAGTTTTTAACCAAGAAATGGTCTCCACCAGAAATCCAAGAATGTGATCTATGGCAAGGAAACATATGTGGGGCGAGGTTTATGAGCCTCTAGTCGATGATAAATGGCCACACAACCCCCATTTTTTATGAAAATAGCCATGAGCGACCTTGAAAATAGCCATGAGCGACCATTTTCAATTATACTAGAGGCTAACACCTATGGATTTTAGACCAAGAAATGGTCTCCACCAGAAATCCAAGAATGTGATCTATGACAAGGAAACATATGTGGGGTGAGGTGTATGAGCGTCTGGTCGATGATCAATGGCCACACAACCCCCATTTTTGTCGAAAATAGCCATGAACGACCATTTTCAATAATACCGAAGGCTAACACCTACGGATTTTTGACCAAGAAATGGTCTCCACCAGAAATCCAAGAATGTGATCTATGGCAAGGAAACATATGTGGGGTGAGGTGTATGAGCCTCTGGTCGATGATCAATGGCCACACAACCCCCATTTTTGTCGAAAATAGCCATGAACGACCATTTTCAATAATACCGAAGGCTAACACCTACGGATTTTTGACCAAGAAATGGTCTCCACCAGAAATCCAAGAATGTGATCTATTGCAAGGAAACATATGTGGGGTGAGGTGTATGAGCGTCTGGTCGATGATCAATGGCCACACAACCCCCATTTTTGTCGAAAATAGCCATGAATGACCATTTACAATAATACCGAAGGCTAACACCTACGGATTTTTGACCAAGAAATGGTCTCCACCAGAAATCCAAGAATGTGATCTATGGAAAGGAAACATATGTGGGGTGAGGTGTACGAGCCTTTGGTCGATGATCAATGGCCACAGAACCCCCATTTTGCCGAAAATAGCCATGAACGACCATTTTCAATAATACCGAAGGCTAACACGTACGAGTTTTTGACCAAGAAATGGTCTCCACCGAAAATCCAAGAATGTGATCTATGGCAAGGAAACATATGTGGGGTGAGGTGTAAGAGCCTCTTGTTGATGATCAATGGCCACACAACCCCCATTTTGCCGAAAATAGCCATGAATGACCATTTTCAATAATACCGAAGGCTAACACGTACGAGTTTTTAACCATGAAATGGTTTCCACCAGAAATCCATAAATGTAATCTATGGCAAGGAAACATATGTGGGGTGAGGTTTATGTGCCTCTAGTCGATGATAAATGGCCACACAACCCCCATTTTTTATGAAAATAGCCATGAGCGACCTTGAAAATAGCCATGAGCGACCATTTTCAATAATACTAGAGGATAACACCTACGGATTTTAGACCAAGAAATGGTCTCCACCAGAAATCCAAGAATGTGATCTATGGCAAGGAAACATATGTGGGGTGAGGTGTATGAGCGTCTGGTCGATGATCAATAGCCACACAACCCCCATTTTTGTCGAAAATAGCCATGAACGACCATTTTCAATAATACCGAAGGCTAACACCTACGGATTTTTGACCAAGAAATGGTCTCCACCAGAAATCCAAGAATGTGATCTATGGCAAGGAAACATATGTGGGGTGAGGTGTATGAGCCTCTGGTCGACGATCAATGGCCACACAACCCGAATTTTTGTCGAAAATAGCCATGAACGACCATTTTCAATGACACTGAAGGCTAACACCTACGGATTTTTGACCAAGAAATGGTCTCCACCATAAATCCAAGAATGTGATCTATGGCAAGGAAACATATGTGTAGTGAGGTGTATGAGCCTCTGGTCGAAGATCAATGGCCACACAACCCCCATTTTTGTCGAAAATAGCCATGAATGACCATTTTCAAAAATACCAAAGGCTAACACGTACGGATTTTTGACCAAGAAATGGTCTCCACCAGAAATTCAAGAATGTGATCTATGGCAAGGAAACATATGTGGGGTGAGGTGTACGAGCCTCTGGTCGATAATGAATGGCCACACAACCCCCATTTTGCCGAAAATAGCCATGAACGACCATTTTCAATAATACCGAAGGCTAACACGTACGAGTTTTTAACCAAGAAATGGTCTCCACCAGAAATCCAAGAATGTGATCTATGGCAAGGAAACATATGTGGGGCGAGGTTTATGAGCCTCTAGTCGATGATAAATGGCCACACAACCCCCATTTTTTATGAAAATAGCCATGAGCGACCTTGAAAATAGCCATGAGCGACCATTTTTCAATAATACTAGAGGCTAACACCTATGGATTTTAGACCAAGAAATGGTCTCCACCAAAAATCCAAGAATGTGATCTATGGCAAGGAAACATATGTGGGGTGAGGTGTATGAGCGTCTGGTCGATGATCAATGGCCACACAACCCCCATTTTTGTCGAAAATAGCCATGAACGACCATTTTCAATAATACCGAAGGCTAACACCTACAGATTTTGACCAAGAAATGGTCTCCACCAGAAATCCAAGAATGTGATCTATGGCAAGGAAACATATGTGGGGTGAGGTGTATGAGCCTCTGGTCGATGATCAATGGCCACACAACCCCCATTTTTGTCGAAAATAGCCATGAACGACCATTTCAATAATACCGAAGGCTAACACCTACGGATTTTTGACCAAGAAATGGTCTCCACCAGAAATCCAAGAATGTGATCTATGGCAAGGAAACATATGTGGGGTGAGGTGTATGAGCGTCTGGTCGATGATCAATGGCCACACAACCCCCATTTTTGTCGAAAATAGCCATGAATGACCATTTACAATAATACCGAAGGCTAACACCTACGGATTTTTGATCAAGAAATGGTCTCCACCAGAAATCCAAAAATGTGATCTATGGAAAGGAAACATATGTGGGGTGAGGTGTACGAGCCTCTGGTCGATGATCAATGGCCACAGAACCCCCATTTTGCCGAAAATAGCCATGAACGACCATTTTCAATAATACCGAAGGCTAACACGTACGAGTTTTTGACCAAGAAATGGTCTCCACCAAAAATCCAAGAATGTGATCTATGGCAAGGAAACATATGTGGGGTGAGGTGTATGAGCGTCTGGTCGATGATCAATGGCCACACAACCCCCATTTTTGTCGAAAATAGCCATGAATGACCATTTACAATAATACCGAAGGCTAACACCTACGGATTTTTGACCAAGAAATGGTCTCCACCAGAAATCCAAGAATGTGATCTATGGCAAGGAAACATATGTGGGGTGAGGTGTATGAGCCTCTGGTCGACGATCAATGGCCACACAACCCTAATTTTTGTCGAAAATAGCCATGAACGACCATTTTCAATGACACTGAAGGCTAACACCTACGGATTTTTGACCAAGAAATGGTCTCCACCATAAATCCAAGAATGTGATCTATGGCAAGGAAACATATGTGGGGTGAGGTGTATGAGCCTCTGGTCGATGATCAATGGCCACACAACCCCCATTTTGTCGAAAATAGCCATGAATGACCATTTACAATAATACCGAAGGCTAACACCTACGGATTTTTGACCAAGAAATGGTCTCCACCAGAAATCCAAGAATGTGATCTATGACAAGGAAACATATGTGGGGTGAGGTGTATGAGCCTCTGGTCGATGATCAATGGCCACACAACCCCCATTTTTGTCGAAAATAGCCATGAACGACCATTTTCAATAATATCGAAGGCTAACACCTACGGATTTTTAACCAAGAAATGGTCTCCACCAGAAATCCAAGAATGTGATCTACGACAAGGAAACATATGTGGGGTGAGGTGTATGAGCCTCTGGTCGACGATCAATGGCCACACAACCCCCATTTTGCCGAAAATAGCCATGAATGACAATTTTCAATAATACCGAAGGCTAACACGTACGAGTTTTTAACCAAGAAATGGTTTCCACCAGAAATCCAAGAATGTAATCTATGGCAAGGAAACATATGTGGGGTGAGGTTTATGAGCCTCTAGTCGATGATAAATGGCCACACAACCCCCATTTTTTATGAAAATAGCCATGAGCGACCTTGAAAATAGCCATGAGCGACCATTTTCAATAATACTAGAGGCTAACACCTACGGATTTTAGACCAAGAAATGGTCTCCACCAGAAATCCAAGAATGTGATCTATGGCAAGGAAACATATGTGGTGTGAGGTGTTTGAGCGTCTGGTCGATGATCAATGGCCACACAACCCCCATTTTTGTCGAAAATAGCCATGAACGACCATTTTCAATAATACCGAAGGCTAACACCTACGGATTTTTGACCAAGAAATGGTCTCCACCAGAAATCCAAGAATGTGATCTATGGCAAGGAAACATATGTGGGGTGAGGTGTATGAGCCTCTAGTCGACGATCAATGGCCACACAACCCTAATTTTTGTCGAAAATAGCCATGAACGACCATTTTCAATGACACTGAAGGCTAACACCTACGGATTTTTGACCAAGAAATGGTCTCCACCATAAATCCAAGAATGTGATCTATGGCAAGGAAACATATGTGTAGTGAGGTGTATGAGCCTCTGGTCGAAGATCAATGGCCACACAACCCCCATTTTTGTCGAAAATAGCCATGAATGACCATTTTCAAAATACCAAAGGCTAACACGTACGGATTTTGACCAAGAAATGGTCTCAACCAGAAATCCAAGAATGTGATCTATGCAAGGAAACATATGTGGGGTGAGGTGTACGAGCCTCTGGTCGATGATCAATGGCCACACAACCCCCATTTTGCCGAAAATAGCCATGAACGACCATTTTCAATAATATCGAAGGCTAACACGTACGAGTTTTTAACCAAGAAATGGTCTCCACCAGAAATCCAAGAATGTGATCTATGGCAAGGAAACATATGTGGGGTGAGGTTTATGAGCCTCTAGTCGATGATAAATGGCCACACAACCCCCATTTTTTATGAAAATAGCCATGAGCGACCTTGAAAATAGCCATGAGCGACCATTTTCAATAATACTAGAGGCTAACACCTACGGATTTTAGACCAAGAAATGGTCTCCACCAGAAATCCAAGAATGTGATCTATGGCAAGGAAACATATGTGGGGTGAGGTGTATGAGCGTCTGGTCGATGATCAATGGCCACACAACCCCCATTTTTGTCGAAAATAGCCATGAACGACCATTTTCAATAATATCGAAGGCTAACACCTACGGATTTTTGACCAAGAAATGGTCTCCACCAGAAATCGAAGAATGTGATCTATGGCAAGGAAACATATGTGGGGTGAGGTGTATGAGCCTCTGGTCGACGATCAATGGCCACACAACCCTAATTTTTTGTCGAAAATAGCCATGAACGACCATTTTCAATGACACTGAAGGCTAACACCTACGGATTTTTGACCAAGAAATGGTCTCCACCATAAATCCAAGAATGTGATCTATGGCAAGGAAACATATGTGTAGTGAGGTGTATGAGCCTCTGGTCGAAGATCAATGGCCACACAACCCCCATTTTTGTCGAAAATAGCCATGAATGACCATTTTCAAAAATACCAAAGGCTAACACATTCGGATTTTTGCCCAAGAAATGGTCTCCACTAGAAATCCAAGAATGTGATCTATGGCAAGGAAACATATGTGGGGTGAGGTGTACGAGCCTCTGGTCGATGATCAATGGCCACAGAACCCCCATTTTGCCGAAAATAGCCATGAATGACCATTTTCAATAATACCGAAGGCTAACACGTACGAGTTTTTGACCAAGAAATGGTCTCCACCAAAAATCCAAGAATGTGATCTATGGCAAGGAAACATATGAGGGGTGAGATTTATGAGCCTCTAGTCGATGATAAATGGCCACAGAACCCCCATTTTTTATGAAAATAGCCATGAGCGACCATTTTCAATAATATTAGAGGCTAAGACCTACGGATTTTTGACCAAGAAATGGTCTCCACCAGAAATCTAAGAATGTGATCTATGGTAAGGAAACATATGTGGGGTGAGGTGTATGAGCCTCTGGTCGATGATCAATGGCCACACAACCCACATTGTTGTCGAAAATAGCCATGAATGACCATTTACAATAATACCGAAGGCTAACACCTATGGATTTTTGACCAAGAAATGGTCTCCACCAGAAATCCAAGAATGTGATCTATGGCAAGGAAACATATGTGGGGTGAGGTGTATGAGCCTCTGGTCGATGATCAATGGCCACACAACCCCCATTTTTGTCGAAAATGGCCATGAACGACCATTTTCAATAATATCGAAGGCTAACACCTACTGATTTTTGACCAAGAAATGGTCTCCACCAGAAATCCAAGAATGTGATCTACGACAAGGAAACATATGTGGGATGAGGTGTATGAGCCTCTAGTCGACGATCAATGGCCACACAACCCCCATTTTGCCGAAAATAGCCATGAATGACCATTTTCAATAATACCGAAGGCTAACACGTACGAGTTTTTAACCAAGAAATGGTTTCCACCAGAAATCCAAGAATGTAATCTATGGCAAGGAAACATATGTGGGGTGAGGTGTATGAGCCTCTGGTCGATGATCAATGGCCACACAACCCCCATTTTGCCGAAAATAGCCATGAACGACCATTTTCAATAATACCGAAGGCTCACACGTACGAGTTTTTGACCAAGAAATGGTCTCCACCAAAAATCCAAGAATGTGATCTATGGCAAGGAAACATATGTGGGGTGAGATTTATGAGCCTCTAGTCGATGATAAATGGCCACACAACCCCCATTTTTTTATGAAAATAGCCATGAGCGACCATTTTCAATAATATTAGAGGCTAAGACCTACGGATTTTTGACCAAGAAATGGTCTCCACCAGAAATCCAAGAATGTGATCTATGGCAAGGAAACATATGTGGGGTGAGGTGTATGAGCCTATGGTCGATGATCAATGGCCACACAACCCCCATTTTTGTCGAAAATAGCCATGAATGACCATTTACAATAATACCGAAGGCTAACACCTACGGATTTTTGACCAAGAAATGGTTTCCACCAGAAATCCAAGAATGTGATCTATGGCAAGGAAACATATGTGGGGTGAGGTGTATGAGCCTCTGGTCGATGATCAATGGCCACACAACCCCCATTTTTGTCGAAAATAGCCATGAACGACCATTTTCAATAATATCGAAGGCTAACACCTACGGATTTTTGACCAAGAAATGGTCTCCACCAGAAATCCAAGAATGTGATCTACAATAAGGAAACATTTGTGGGGTGAGGTGTATGAGCCTCTGGTCGACGATCAATGGCCACACAACCCCCATTTTGCCGAAAATAGCCATGAATGACCATTTTCAATAATACCGAAGGCTAACACGTACGAGTTTTTAACCAAGAAATGGCTTCCACCAGAAATCCAAGAATGTAATCTATGGCAAGGAAACATATGTGGGGTGAGGTTTATGAGCCTCTAGTCGATGATAAATGGCCACACAACCCCCATTTTTTATGAAAATAGCCATGAGCGACCTTGAAAATAGCCATGAGCGACCATTTTCAATAATACTAGAGGCTAACACCTACAGATTTTAGACCAAGAAATGGTCCCCACCAGAAATCCAAGAATGTGATCTATGGCAAGGAAACATATGTGGGGTGAGGTGTATGAGCGTCTGGTCGATGATCAATGGACACACAACCCCCATTTTTGTCGAAAATAGCCATGAACGACCATTTTCAATAATACCGAAGGCTAACACCTACGGATTTTTGACCAAGAAATGGTCTCCACCAATAATCCAAGAATGTGATTTATGGCAAAGAAACATATGTGGGGTGAGGTGTATGAGCCTCTGGTCGACGATCAATGGCCACACAACCCTAATTTTTGTCGAAAATAGCCATGAACGACCATTTTCAATGACACTGAAGGCTAACACCTACGGATTTTTGACCAAGAAATGGTCTCCACCATAAATCCAAGAATGTGATCTATGGCAAGGAAACATATGTGTAGTGAGGTGTATGAGCCTCTGGTCGAAGATCAATGGCCACACAACCCCCATTTTTGTCGAAAATAGCCATGAATGACCATTTTCAAAAATACCAAAGGCTAACACGTACGGATTTTTGACCAAGAAATGGTCTCCACCAGAAATCCAAGAATGTGATCTATGGCAAGGAAACATATGTGGGGTGAGGTGTACGAGCCTCTGGTCGATGATCAATGGCCACAGAACCCCCATTTTGCCGAAAATAGCCATGAATGACCATTTTCAATAATACCGAAGGCTAACACGTACGAGTTTTTGACCAAGAAATGGTCTCCACCAAAAATCCAAGAATGTGATCTATGGCAAGGAAACATATGAGGGGTGAGATTTATGAGCCTCTAGTCGATGATAAATGGCCACAGAACCCCCATTTTTTATGAAAATAGCCATGAGCGACCATTTTCAATAATATTAGAGGCTAAGACCTACGGATTTTTGACCAAGAAATGGTCTCCACCAGAAATCTAAGAATGTGATCTATGGCAAGGAAACATATGTGGGGTGAGGTGTATGAGCCTCTGGTCGATGATCAATGGCCACACAACCCACATTGTTGTCGAAAATAGCCATGAATGACCATTTACAATAATACCGAAGGCTAACACCTATGGATTTTTGACCAAGAAATGGTCTCCACCAGAAATCCAAGAATGTGATCTATGGCAAGGAAACATATGTGGGGTGAGGTGTATGAGCCTCTGGTCGATGATCAATGGCCACACAACCCCCATTTTTGTCGAAAATGGCCATGAACGACCATTTTCAATAATATCGAAGGCTAACACCTACTGATTTTGACCAAGAAATGGTCTCCACCAGAAATCCAAGAATGTGATCTACGACAAGGAAACATATGTGGGATGAGGTGTATGAGCCTCTAGTCGACGATCAATGGCCACACAACCCCCATTTTGCCGAAAATAGCCATGAATGACCATTTTCAATAATACCGAAGGCTAACACGTACGAGTTTTTAACCAAGAAATGGTTTCCACCAGAAATCCAAGAATGTAATCTATGGCAAGGAAACATATGTGGGGTGAGGTGTACGAGCCTCTGGTCGATGATCAATGGCCACACAACCCCCATTTTGCCGAAAATAGCCATGAACGACCATTTTCAATAATACCGAAGGCTCACACGTACGAGTTTTTGACCAAGAAATGGTCTCCACCAAAAATCCAAGAATGTGATCTATGGCAAGGAAACATATGTGGGGTGAGATTTATGAGCCTCTAGTCGATGATAAATGGCCACACAACCCCCATTTTTTTATGAAAATAGCCATGAGCGACCATTTTCAATAATATTAGAGGCTAAGACCTACGGATTTTTGACCAAGAAATGGTCTCCACCAGAAATCCAAGAATGTGATCTATGGCAAGGAAACATATGTGGGGTGAGGTGTATGAGCCTATGGTCGATGATCAATGGCCACACAACCCCCATTTTTGTCGAAAATAGCCATGAATGACCATTTACAATAATACCGAAGGCTAACACCTACGGATTTTTGACCAAGAAATGGTCTCCACCAGAAATCCAAGAATGTGATCTATGGCAAGGAAACATATGTGGGGTGAGGTGTATGAGCCTCTGGTCGATGATCAATGGCCACACAACCCCCATTTTTGTCGAAAATAGCCATGAACGACCATTTTCAATAATATCGAAGGCTAACACCTACGGATTTTTGACCAAGAAATGGTCTCCACCAGAAATCCAAGAATGTGATCTACAACAAGGAAACATTTGTGGGGTGAGGTGTATGAGCCTCTGGTCGACGATCAATGGCCACACAACCCCCATTTTGCCGAAAATAGCCATGAATGACCATTTTCAATAATACCGAAGGCTAACACGTACGAGTTTTTAACCAAGAAATGGCTTCCACCAGAAATCCAAGAATGTAATCTATGGCAAGGAAACATATGTGGGGTGAGGTTTATGAGCCTCTAGTCGATGATAAATGGCCACACAACCCCCATTTTTTATGAAAATAGCCATGAGCGACCTTGAAAATAGCCATGAGCGACCATTTTCAATAATACTAGAGGCTAACACCTACAGATTTTAGACCAAGAAATGGTCCCCACCAGAAATCCAAGAATGTGATCTATGGCAAGGAAACATATGTGGGGTGAGGTGTATGAGCGTCTGGTCGATGATCAATGGACACACAACCCCCATTTTTGTCGAAAATAGCCATGAACGACCATTTTCAATAATACCGAAGGCTAACACCTACGGATTTTTGACCAAGAAATGGTCTCCACCAATAATCCAAGAATGTGATTTATGGCAAAGAAACATATGTGGGGTGAGGTGTATGAGCCTCTGGTCGACGATCAATGGCCACACAACCCTAATTTTTGTCGAAAATAGCCATGAACGACCATTTTCAATGACACTGAAGGCTAACACCTACGGATTTTTGACCAAGAAATGGTCTCCACCATAAATCCAAGAATGTGATCCATGGCAAGGAAACATATGTGTAGTGAGGTGTATGAGCCTCTGGTCGAAGATCAATGGCCACACAACCCCCATTTTTGTCGAAAATAGCCATGAATGACCATTTTCAAAAATACCAAAGGCTAACACGTACGGATTTTTGACCAAGAAATGGTCTCCACCAGAAATCCAAGAATGTGATCTATGGCAATGAAACATATGTGGGGTGAGGTTTATGAGCCTCTAGTCGATGATAAATGGCCACACAACCCCCATTTTTTATCAAAATAGCCATGAGCGACCTTGAAAATAGCCATGAGCGACCATTTTCAATAATACTAGAGGCTAACACCTACGGATTTTAGACCAAGAAATGGTCTCCACCAGAAATCCAAGAATGTGATCTATGGCAAGGAAACATATGTGGGGTGAGGTGTATGGGCGTCTGGTCGATGATCAATGGCCACACAACCCCCATTTTTGTCGAAAATAGCCATGAACGACCATTTTCAATAATACCTAAGGCTAACACCTACGGATTTTTGACCAAGAAATGGTCTCCACCAGAAATCCAAGAATGTGATCTATGGCAAGGAAACATATCTGGGGTGAGGTGTATGAGCCTCTGGTCGACGATCAATGGCCACACAACCCTAATTTTTGTCGAAAATAGCCATGAGCGACCATTTTCAATGACACTGAAGGCTAACACCTACGGATTTTTGACCAAGAAATGGTCTCCACCATAAATCCAAGAATGTGATCTATGGCAAGGAAACATATGTGTAGTGAGGTGTATGAGCCTCTGGTCGAAGATCAATGGCCACACAACCCCCATTTTTGTCGAAAATAGCCATGAATGACCATTTTCAAAAATACCAAAGGCTAACACATTCGGATTTTTGCCCAAGAAATGGTCTCCACCAGAAATCCAAGAATGTGATCTATGGCAAGGAAACATATGTGGGGTGAGGTGTACGAGCCTCTGGTCGATGATCAATGGCCACAGAACCCCCATTTTGCCGAAAATAGCCATGAACGACCATTTTCAATAATACCGAAGGCTAACACGTACGAGTTTTTGACCAAGAAATGGTCTCCACCAAAAATCCAAGAATGTGATCTATGGCAAGGAAACATATGTGGGGTGAGATTTATGAGCCTCTAGTCGATGATAAATGGCCACACAACCCCCATTTTTTTATGAAAATAGCCATGAGCGACCATTTTCAATAATATTAGAGGCTAAGACCTACGGATTTTTGACCAAGAAATGGTCTCCACCAGAAATCCAAGAATGTGATCTATGGCAAGGAAACATATGTGGGGTGAGGTGTATGAGCCTCTGGTCGATGATCAATGGCCACACAACCCCCATTTTTGTCGAAAATAGCCATGAATGACCATTTACAATAATACCGAAGGCTAACACCTACGGATTTTTGACCAAGAAATGGTCTCCACCAGAAATCCAAGAATGTGATCTATGGCAAGGAAACATATGTGGGGTGAGGTGTATGAGCCTCTGGTCGATGATCAATGGCCACACAACCCCCATTTTTGTCGAAAATAGCCATGAATGACCATTTACAATAATACCGAAGGCTAACACCTACAGATTTTTGACCAAGAAATGGTCTCCACCAGAAATCCAAGAATGTGATCTATGGCAAGGAAACATATGTGGGGTGAGGTGTATGAGCCTCTGGTCGATGATCAATGGCCACACAACCCCCATTTTTGTCGAAAATAGCCATGAACGACCATTTTCAATAATACCGAAGGCTAACACGTACGAGTTTTTAACCAAGAAATGGTCTCCACCAGAAATCCAAGAATGTAATCTATGGCAAGGAAACATATGTGGGGTGAGGTTTATGAGCCTCTAGTCGATGATAAATGGCCACACAAGCTCCATTTTTTATGAAAATAGCCATGAGCGACCTTGAAAATAGCCATGAGCGACCATTTTCAATAATACTAGAGGCTAACACCTACGGATTTTAGACCAAGAAATGGTCTCCACCAGAAATCCAAGAATGTGATCTATGGCAAGGAAACATATGTGGGGTGAGGTGTATGAGCGTCTGGTCGATGATCAATGGCCACACAACCCCCATTTTTGTCGAAAATAGCCATGAATGACCATTTTCAATAATACCGAAGGCTAACACCTACGGATTTTTGACCAAGAAATGGTCTCCACCAGAAATCCAAGAATGTGATCTATGGCAAGGAAACATATGTGGGGTGAGGTGTATGAGCCTCTAGTCGATGATCAATGGCCACACAACCCCCATTTTTGTCGAAAATAGCCATGAATGATCATTTTCAAAAATACCAAAGGCTAACACGTACGGATTTTTGACCAAGAAATGGTCTCCACCAGAAATCCAAGAATGTGATCTATGGCAAGGAAACATATGTGGGGTGAGGTGTACGAGCCTCTGGTCGATGATCAATGGCCACACAACCCCCATTTTGCCAAAAATAGCCATGAATGACCATTTTCAATAATACCGAAGGCTAACACGTACGAGTTTTTAACCAAGAAATGGTTTCCACCAGAAATCCAAGAATGTAATCTATGGCAAGGAAACATATGTGGGGTGAGGTTTATGAGCCTCTAGTCGATGATAAATGGCCACACAACCCCCATTTTTTATGAAAATAGCCATGAGCGACCTTGAAAATAGCCATGAGCGACCATTTTCTATAATACTAGAGGCTAACACCTACGGATTTTAGACCAAGAAATGGTCTCCACCAGAAATCCAAGAATGTGATCTATGGCAAGGAAACATATGTGGGGTGAGGTGTATGAGCGTCTGGTCGATGATCAATGGCCACACAACCCCCATTTTTGTCAAAAATAGCCATGAACGACCATTTTCAATAATACCGAAGGCTAACACCTACGGATTTTTGACCAAGAAATGGTCTCCACCAGAAATCCAAGAATGTGATCTATGGCAAGGAAACATATGTGGGGTGAGGTGTATGAGCCTCTGGTCGACGATCAATGGCCACACAACCCCCATTTTTTATGAAAATAGCCATGAGCGACCTAGAAAATAGCCATGAGCGACCATTTTCAATAATACTAGAGGCTAACACCTACGGATTTTAGACCAAGAAATGGTCTCCACCAGAAATCCAAGAATGTGATCTATGGCAAGGAAACATATGTGGGGTGAGGTGTATGAGCGTCTGGTCGATGATCAATGGCCACACAACCCCCATTTTTGTCGAAAATAGCCATGAACGACCATTTTCAATAATACCGAAGGCTAACACCTACGGATTTTTGACCAAGAAATGGTCTCCACCAGAAATCCAAGAATGTGATCTATGGCAAGGAAACATATGTGGGGTGAGGTGTATGAGCCTCTGGTCGATGATCAATGGCCACACAACCCCCATTTTTGTCGAAAATAGCCATGAACGACCATTTTCAATAATATCGAAGGCTAACACCTACGGATTTTTGACCAAGAAATGGTCTCCACCAGAAATCCAAGAATGTGATCTACGACAAGGAAACATATGTGGGGTGAGGTGTATGAGCCTCTGGTCGACGATCAATGGCCACACAACCCCCATTTTGCCGAAAATAGCCATGAATGACCATTTTCAATAATATCGAAGGCTAACACCTACGGATTTTTGACCAAGAAATGGTCTCCACCAGAAATCCAAGAATGTGATCTACGACAAGGAAACATATGTGGGGTGAGGTGTATGAGCCTCTGGTCGACGATCAATGGCCACACAACCCCCATTTTGCCGAAAATAGCCATGAATGACCATTTTCAATAATACCGAAGGCTAACACGTACGAGTTTTTAACCAAGAAATGGTTTCCACCAGAAATCCAAGAATGTAATCTATGGCAAGGAAACATATGTGGGGTGAGGTTTATGAGCCTCTAGTCGATGATAAATCACCACACAACCCCCATTTTTTATGAAAATAGCCATGAGCGACCTTGAAAATACCCATGAGCGACCATTTTCAATAATACTAGAGGCTAACACCTACGGATTTTAGACCAAGAAATGGTCTCCACCAGAAATCCAAGAATGTGATCTATGGCAAGGAAACATATGTGGGGTGAGGTGTATGAGCGTCTGGTCGATGATCAATGGCCACACAACCCCCTTTTTTGTCGAAAATAGCCATGAACGACCATTTTCAATAATACCGAAGGCTAACACCTACGGATTTTTGACCAAGAAATGGTCTCCACCAGAAATCCAAGAATGTGATCTATGGCAAGGAAACATATGTGGGGTGAGGTGTATGAGCCTCTGGTCGATGATCAATGGCCACACAACCTCCATTTTTGTCGAAAATAGCCATGAACGACGATTTTCAATAATATCGAAGGCTAACACCTACGGATTTTGGACCAAGAAATGGTCTCCACCAGAAATCCAAGAATGTGATCTACGACAAGGAAACATATGTGGGGTGAGGTGTATGAGCCTTTGGTCGATGATCAATGGCCACACAACCCCCATTTTGCCGAAAATAGCCATGAATGACCATTTTCAATAATATCGAAGGCTAACACCTACGGATTTTTGACCAAGAAATGGTCTCCACCAGAAATCCAAGAATGTGATCTACGACAAGGAAACATATGTGGCGTGAGGTGTATGAGCCTCTGGTCGACGATCAATGGCCACACAACCCCCATTTTGCCGAAAATAGCCATGAATGACCATTTTCAATAATACCGAAGGCTAACACGTACGAGTTTTTAACCAAGAAATGGTTTCCACTAGAAATCCAAGAATGTAATCTATGGCAATGAAACATATGTGGGGTGAGGTTTATGAGCCTCTAGTCGATGATAAATGGCCACACAACCCCCATTTTTTATGAAAATAGCCATGAGCGACCTTGAAAATAGCCATGAGCGACCATTTTCAATAATACTAGAGGCTAACACCTACGGATTTTAGACCATGAAATGGTCTCCACCAGAAATCCAAGAATGTGATCTATGGCAAGGAAACATATGTGGGGTGAGGTGTATGAGCGTCTGGTCGATGATCAATGGCCACACAACCCCCATTTTTGTCGAAAATAGCCATGAACGACCATTTTCAATAATACCGAAGGCTAACACCTACGGATTTTTTACCAAGAAATGGTCTCCACCAGAAATCCAAGAATGTGATCTATGGCAAGGAAACATATGTGGGGTGAGGTGTATGAGCCTCTAGTTGATGATCAATGGCCACACAACCCCCATTTTTGTCGAAAATAGCCATGAATGACCATTATCAAAAATACCAAAGGCTAACACGTACGGATTTTTAACCAAGAAATGGTCTCCACCAGAAATCCAAGAATGTGATCTATGGCAAGGAAACATATGTGGGGTGAGGTGTACGAGCCTCTGGTCGATGATCAATGGCCACACAACCCCCATTTTGCCGAAAATAGCCATGAATGACCATTTTCAATAATACCGAAGGCTAACACGTACGAGTTTTTAACCAAGAAATGGTCTCCACTAGAAATCCAAGAATGTGATCTATGGCAAGGAAACATATGTGGGGTGAGGTGTATGAGCGTCTGGTCGATGATCAATGGCCACACAACCCCCATTTTTGTCGAAAATAGCCATGAACGACCATTTTCAATAATACCGAAGGCTAACACCTACGGATTTTTGACCAAGAAATGGTCTCCACCAGAAATCCAAGAATTTGATCTATGGCAAGGAAACATATGTGGGGTGAGGTGTATGAGCCTCTGGTCGACGATCAATGGCCACACAACCCTAATTTTTGTCGAAAATAGCCATGAACGACCATTTTCAATGACACTGAAGGCTAACACCTACGGATTTTTGACCAAGAAATGGTCTCCACCATAAATCCAAGAATGTGATCTATGGCAAGGAAACATATGTGTAGTGAGGTGTATGAGCCTCTGGTCGATGATCAATGGCCACACAACCCCCATTTTTGTCGAAAATAGCCATGAATGACCATTTACAATAATACCGAAGGCTAACACCTACGGATTTTTGACCAAGAAATGGTCTCCACCAGAAATCCAAGAATGTGATCTATGGCAAGGAAACATATGTGGGGTGAGGTGTATGAGCCTCTGGTCGACGATCAATGGCCACACAACCCCCATTTTGCCGAAAATAGCCATGAATGACCATTTTCAATAATACCGAAGGCTAACACGTACGAGTTTTTAACCAAGAAATGGTCTCCACCAGAAATCCAAGAATGTAATCTATGGCAAGGAAACATATGTGGGGTGAGGTTTATGAGCCTCTAGTCGATGATAAATGGCCACACAACCCCCATTTTTTATGAAAATAGCCATGAGCGACCTTGAGAATAGCCATGAGCGACCATTTTCAATAATACTAGAGGCTAACACCTATGGATTTTAGACCAAGAAATAGTCTCCACCAGAAATCCAAGAATGTGATCTATGGCAAGGAAACATATGTGGGGTGAGGTGTATGAGCATCTGGTCGATGATCAATGGCCACACAACCCCCATTTTTGTCGAAAATAGCCATGAATGACCATTTTCAATAATACCGAAGGCTAACACCTACAGATTTTTGACCAAGAAATGGTCTCCACCAGAAATCCAAGAATGTGATCTATGGCAAGGAAACATATGTGGGGTGAGGTGTATGAGCCTCTAGTCGATGATCAATGGCCACACAACCCCCATTTTTGTCGAAAATAGCCATGAATGACCATTTTCAAAAATACCAAAGGCTAACACGTACGGATTTTTGACCAAGAAATGGTCTCCACCAGAAATCCAAGAATGTGATCTATGGCAAGGAAACATATGTGGGGTGAGGTGTACGAGCCTCTGGTCGATGATCAATGGCCACACAACCCCCATTTTGCCGAAAATAGCCATGAATGACCATTTTCAATAATACCGAAGGCTAACACGTACGAGTTTTTAACCAAGAAATGGTTTCCACCAGAAATCCAAGAATGTAATCTATGGCAAGGAAACATATGTGGGGTGAGGTTTATGAGCCTCTAGTCGATGATAAATGGCCACACAACCCACATTTTTTATGAAAATAGCCATGAGCGACCTTGAAAATAGCCATGAGCGACCATTTTCAATAATACTAGAGGCTAACACCTACGGATTTTAGACCAAGAAATGGTCTCCACCAGAAATCCAAGAATGTGATCTATGGCAAGGAAACATATGTGGGGTGAGGTGTATGAGCCTCTGGTCGACGATCAATGGCCACACAACCCCCATTTTTGTCGAAAATAGCCATGAACGACCATTTTCAATAATACCGAAGGCTAACACCTACGGATTTTTGACCAAGAAATGGTCTCCACCAGAAATCCAAGAATGTGATCTATGGCAAGGAAACATATGTGGGGTGAGGTGTATGAGCGTCTGGTCGATGATCAATGGCCACACAACCCCCATTTTTGTCGAAAATAGCCATGAACGACCATTTTCAATAATACCGAAGGCTAACACCTACGGATTTTTTACCAAGAAATGGTCTCCACCAGAAATCCAAGAATGTGATCTATGGCAAGGAAACATATGTGGGGTGAGGTGTATGAGCCTCTAGTCGATGATCAATGGCCACACAACCCCCATTTTTGTCGAAAATAGCCATGAATGACCATTTTCAAAAATACCAAAGGCTAACACGTACGGATTTTTAACCAAGAAATGGTCTCCACCAGAAATCCAAGAATGTGATCTATGGCAAGGAAACATATGTGGGGTGAGGTGTACGAGCCTCTGGTCGATGATCAATGGCCACACAACCCCTATTTTGCCGAAAATAGCCATGAATGACCATTTTCAATAATACCGAAGGCTAACACGTACGAGTTTTTAACCAAGAAATGGTCTCCACTAGAAATCCAAGAATGTGATCTATGGCAAGGAAACATATGTGGGGTGAGGTGTATGAGCGTCTGGTCGATGATCAACGGCCACACAACCCCCATTTTTGTCGAAAATAGCCATGAACGACCATTTTCAATAATACCGAAGACTAACACCTACGGATTTTTGACCAAGAAATGGTCTCCACCAGAAATCCAAGAATTTGATCTATGGCAAGGAAACATATGTGGGGTGAGGTGTATGAGCCTCTGGTCGACGATCAATGGCCACACAACCCTAATTTTTGTCGAAAATAGCCATGAACGACCATTTTCAATGACACTGAAGGCTAACACCTACGGATTTTTGACCAAGAAATGGTCTCCACCATAAATCCAAGAATGTGATCTATGGCAAGGAAACATATGTGTAGTGAGGTGTATGAGCCTCTGGTCGATGATCAATGGCAACACAACCCCCATTTTTGTCGAAAATAGCCATGAATGACCATTTACAATAATACCGAAGGCTAACACCTACGGATTTTTGACCAAGAAATGGTCTCCACCAGAAATCCAAGAATGTGATCTATGGCAAGGAAACATATGTGGGGTGAGGTGTATGAGCCTCTGGTCGACGATCAATGGCCACACAACCCCCATTTTGCCGAAAATAGCCATGAATGACCATTTTCAATAATACCGAAGGCTAACACGTACGAGTTTTTAACCAAGAAATGGTCTCCACCAGAAATCCAAGAATGTAATCTATGGCAAGGAAACATATGTGGGGTGAGGTTTATGAGCCTCTAGTCGATGATAAATGGCCACACAACCCCCATTTTTTATGAAAATAGCCATGAGCGACCTTGAGAATAGCCATGAGCGACCATTTTCAATAATACTAGAGGCTAACACCTACGGATTTTAGACCAAGAAATGGTCTCCACCAGAAATCCAAGAATGTGATCTATGGCAAGGAAACATATGTGGGGTGAGGTGTATAAGCATCTGGTCGATGATCAATGGCCACACAACCCCCATTTTTGTCGAAAATAGCCATGAATGACCATTTTCAATAATACCGAAGGCTAACACCTACGGATTTTTGACCAAGAAATGGTCTCCACTAGAAATCCAAGAATGTGATCTATGGCAAGGAAACATATGTGGGGTGAGGTGTATGAGCCTCTAGTCGATGATCAATGGCCACACAACCCCCATTTTTGTCGAAAATAGCCATGAATGACCATTTTCAAAAATACCAAAGGCTAACACGTACGGATTTTTGACCAAGAAATGGTCTCCACCAGAAATCCAAGAATGTGATCTATGGCAAGGAAACATATGTGGGGTGAGGTGTACGAGCCTCTGGTCGATGATCAATAGCCACACAACCCCCATTTTGCCGAAAATAGCCATGAATGACCATTTTCAATAATACCGAAGGCTAACACGTACGAGTTTTTAACCAAGAAATGGTTTCCACCAGAAATCCAAGAATGTAATCTATGGCAAGGAAACATATGTGGGGTGAGGTTTATGAGCCTCTAGTCGATGATGAATGGCCACACAACCCCCATTTTTGTCGAAAATAGCCATGAACGACCATTTTCAATAATACCGAAGGCTAACACCTACGGATTTTTGACCAAGAAATGGTCTCCACCAGAAATCCAAGAATGTGATCTATGGCAAGGAAACATATGTGGGGTGAGGTGTATGAGCCTCTGGTCGATGATCAATGGCCACACAACCCCCATTTTTGTCGAAAATAGCCATGAACGACCATTTTCAATAATATCGAAGGCTAACACCTACGGATTTTTGACCAAGAAATGGTCTCCACCAGAAATCCAAGAATGTGATCTATGGCAAGGAAACATATGTGGGGTGAGGTGTATGAGCCCCTGGTCGACGATCAATGGCCACACAACCCTAATTTTTGTCGAAAATAGCCATGAACGACCATTTTCAATAATACCGAAGGCTAACACGTACGAGTTTTTAACCAAGAAATGGTTTCCACCAGAAATCCAAGAATGTAATCTATGGCAAGGAAACATATGTGGGGTGAGGTGTATGAGCCTCTGGTCGACGATCAATGGCCACACAACCCTAATTTTTGTCGAAAATAGCCATGAACGACCATTTTCAATAATACCGAAGGCTAACACCTACGGATTTTTGACCAAGAAATGGTCTCCACCAGAAATCCAAGAATGTGATCTATGGCAAGGAAACATATGTGGGGTGAGGTGTATGAGCCTCTGGTCGATGATCAATGGCCACACAACCTCCATTTTTGTCGAAAATAGCCATGAACGACCATTTTCAATAATATCGAAGGCTAACACCTACTGATTTTTGACCAAGAAATGGTCTCCACCAGAAATCCAAGAATGTGATCTACGACAAGGAAACATATGTGGGGTGAGGTGTATGAGCCTCTGGTCGACGATCAATGGCCACACAACCCCCATTTTGCCGAAAATAGCCATGAATGACCATTTTCAATAATATCGAAGCCTAACACCTACGGATTTTTGACCAAGAAATGGTCTCCACCAGAAATCCAAGAATGTGATCTACGACAAGGAAACATATGTGGGGTGAGGTGTATGAGCCTCTGGTCGACGATCAATGGCCACACAACCCTAATTTTTGTCGAAAATAGCCATGAACGACCATTTTCAATGACACTGAAGGCTAACACCTACGGATTTTTGACCAAGAAATGGTCTCCACCATAAATCCAAGAATGTGATCTATGGCAAGGAAACATATGTGTAGTGAGGTGTATGAGCCTCTGGTCGAAGATCAATGGCCACACAACCCCCATTTTTGTCGAAAATAGCCATGAATGACCATTTACAATAATACCGAAGGCTAACACCTACGGATTTTTGACCAAGAAATGGTCTCCACCAGAAATCCAAGAATGTGATCTATGGCAAGCAAACATATGTGGGGTGAGGTGTACGAGCCTCTGGTCGATCATCAATGGCCACACAACCCCCATTTTGTCGAAAATAGCCATGAACGACCATTTTCAATGACACTGAAGGCTAACACCTACGGATTTTTGACCAAGAAATGGTCTCCACCAGAAATCCAAGAATGTGATCTATGGCAAGGAAACATATGTGGGGTGAGGTGTACGAGCCTCTGGTCGATGATCAATGGCCACACAACCCCCATTTTGCAGAAAATAGCCATGAACGACCATTTTCAATAATACCGAAGGCTAACACGTACGAGTATTTAACCAAGAAATGGTCTCCACCAGAAATCCAAGAATGTGATCTATGGCAAGGAAACATATGTGGGGTGAGGTTTATGAGCCTCTATTCGATGATAAATGGCCACACAACCCCCATTTTTTATGAAAATAGCCATGAGCGACCTTGAAAATAGCCATGAGCGACCATTTTCAATAATACTAGAGGCTAACACCTACGGATTTTAGGCCAAGAAATGGTCTCCACCAGAAATCCAAGAATGTGATCTACGACAAGGAAACATATGTGGGGTGAGGTGTATGAGCCTCTGGTCGACGATCAATGGCCACACAACCCCCATTTTGCCGAAAATAGCCATGAACGACCATTTTCAATAATACTGAAGGCTAACACGTACGAGTTTTTGACCAAGAAATGGTCTCCACCAAAAATCCAAGAATGTGATCTATGGCAAGGAAACATATGTGGGGTGAGATTTATGAGCCTCTAGTCGATGATAAATGGCCACACAACCCCCATTTTGCCGAAAATAGCCATGAATGACCATTTTCAATAATACCGAAGGCTAACACCTACGGATTTTTGACCAAGAAATGGTCTCCACCAGAAATCCAAGAATGTGATCTATGGCAAGGAAACATATGTGGGGTGAGGTGTATGAGCCTCTGGTCGACGATCAATGGCCACACAACCCTAATTTTTGTCGAAAATAGCCATGAACGACCATTTTCAATGACACTGAAGGCTAACACCTATGAATTTTTGACCAAGAAATGGTCTCCACCAGAAATCCAAGAATGTGATCTATGGCAAGGAAACATATGTGGGGTGAGGTGTATGAGCGTCTGGTCGATGATCAATGGCCACACAACCCCCATTTTTGTCGAAAATAGCCATGAACGACCATTTTCAATAATATCGAAGGCTAACACCTACGGATTTTTGACCAAGAAATGGTCTCCACCAGAAATCCAAGAATGTGATCTACGACAAGGAAACATATGTGGGGTGAGGTGTATGAGCCTCTGGTCGACGATCAATGGCCACACAACCCCCATTTTTGTCGAAAATAGCCATGAATGACCATTTTCAAAAATACCAAAGGCTAACACGTACGGATTTTTGACCAAGAAATGGTCTCCACCAGAAATCCAAGAATGTGATCTATGGCAAGGAAACATATGTGGGGTGAGGTGTATGAGCCTCTGGTCGATGATCAATGGCCACACAAGCCCCATTTTTGTCGAAAATAGCCATGAATGACCATTTACAATAATACCGAAGGCTAACACCTACGGATTTTTGACCAAGAAATGGTCTCCACCAGAAATCCAAGAATGTGATCTATGGCAAGGAAACATATGTGGGGTGAGGTGTATGAGCCTCTGGTCGATGATCAATGGCCACACAACCCCCATTTTTGTCGAAAATAGCCATGAACGACCATTTTCAATAATACCGAAGGCTAACACGTACGAGTTTTTGACCAAGAAATGGTCTCCACCAAAAATCCAAGAATGTGATCTATGGCAAGGAAACATATGTGTAGTGAGGTGTACGAGCCTCTGGTCGAGGATCAACGGCCACACAACCCCCATTTTTGTCGAAAATAGCCATGAATGACCATTTTCAATAATACTGAAGGCTAACACCTACGGATTTTTGACCAAGAAATGGTCTCCACCAGAAATCCAAGAATGTGATCTATGGCAAGGAAACATATGTGGGGTGAGGTGTACGAGCCTCTGGTCGATGATCAATGGCCACAGAACCCCCATTTTGCCGAAAATAGCCATGAACGACCATTTTCAATAATACCGAAGGCTAACACGTACGAGTTTTTGACCAAGAAATGGTCTCCACCAAAAATCCAAGAATGTGATCTATGGCAAGGAAACATATGTGTAGTGAGGTGTACGAGCCTTTGGTTGATGATCAATGGCCACACAACCCCCATTTTTGTCGAAAATAGCCATGAATGACCATTTTCAATAATACCGAAGGCTAACACCTACGGATTTTTGACCAAGAAATGGTCTCCACCAGAAATCCAAGAATGTGATCTATGGCAAGGAAACATATGTGGGGTGAGGTGTATGAGCCTCTGGTCGATGATCAATGGCCACACAACCCCCATTTTGCCGAAAATAGCCATGAACGACCATTTTCAATAATACCGAAGGCTAACACGTACGAGTTTTTAACCAAGAAATGGTCTCCACCAGAAATCCAAGAATGTGATCTATGGCAAGGAAACATATGTGGGGTGAGGTTTATGAGCCTCTAGTCGATGATAAATGGCCACACAACCCCCATTTTTTATGAAAATAGCCATGAGCGACCTTGAAAATAGCCATGAGCGACCATTTTCAATAATACAAGAGGCTAACACCTACGGATTTTAGACCAAGAAATGGTCTCCACCAGAAATCCAAGAATGTGATCTATGGCAAGGAAACATATGTGGGGTGAGGTGTATGAGCGTCTGGTCGATGATCAATGGCCACACAACCCCCATTTTTGTCGAAAATAGCCATGAACGACCATTTTCAATAATACCGAAGGCTAACACCTATGGATTTTTGACCAAGAAATGGTCTCCACCAGAAATCCAAGAATGTGATCTATGGCAAGGAAACATATGTGGGGTGAGGTGTATGAGCTTTTGGTCGACGATCAATGGCCACACAACCCTAATTTTTGTCGAAAATAGCCATGAACGACCATTTTCAATGACACTGAAGGCTAACACCTACGGATTTTTGACCAAGAAATGGTCTCCACCAGAAATCCAAGAATGTGATCTACGACAAGGAAACATATGTGGGGTGAGGTGTATGAGCCTCTGGTCGACGATCAATGGCCACACAACCCCCATTTTGCCGAAAATAGCCATGAATGACCATTTTCAATAATATCGAAGGCTAACACCTACGGATTTTTGACCAAGAAATGGTCTCCACCAGAAATCCAAGAATGTGATCTACGACAAGGAAACATATGTGGGGTGAGGTGTATGAGCCTCTGGTCGACGATCAATGGCCACACAACCCCCATTTTGCCGAAAATAGCCATGAATGACCATTTTCAATAATACCGAAGGCTAACACGTACGAGTTTTTAACCAAGAAATGGTTTCCACCAGAAATCCAAGAATGTAATCTATGGCAAGGAAACATATGTGGGGTGAGGTTTATGAGCCTCTAGTCGATGATAAATGGCTACACAACCCCCATTTTTTTATGAAAATAGCCATGAGCGACCTTGAAAATAGCCATGAGCGACCATTTTCAATAATACTAGAGGCTAACACCTACGGATTTTAGACCAAGAAATGGTCTCCACCAGAAATCCAAGAATGTGATCTATGGCAAGGAAACATATGTGGGGTGAGGTGTATGAGCGTTTGGTCGATGATCAATGGCCACACAACCCCCATTTTTGTCGAAAATAGCCATGAACGACCATTTTCAATAATACCGAAGGCTAACACGTACGAGGTTTTAACCAAGAAATGGTTTCCACCAGAAATCCAAGAATGTAATCTATGGCAAGGAAACATATGTGGGGTGAGGTGTATGAGCCTCTGGTCGATGATCAATGGCCACACAACCCCCATTTTTGTCGAAAATAGCCATGAGCGACCATTTTCAATAATACCGAAGGCTAACACCTACGGATTTTAGGCCAAGAAATGGTCTCCACCAGAAATCCAAGAATGTGATCTATGGCAAGGAAACATATGTGGGGTGAGGTGTATGAGCCTCTGGTCGATGATCAATGGCCACACAACCCCCATTTTTGTCGAAAATAGCCATGAACGACCATTTTCAATAATACCGAAGGCTAACACGTACGAGTTTTTGACCAAGAAATGGTCTCCACCAAAAATCCAAGAATGTGATCTATGGCAAGGAAACATATGTGGGGTGAGATTTATGAGCCTCTAGTCGATGATAAATGGCCACACAACCCCCATTTTTTATGAAAATAGCCATGAGCGACCATTTTCAATAATACTAGAGGCTAAGACCTACTGATTTTTGACCAAGAAATGGTCTCCACCAGAAATCCAAGAATGTGATCTATGGCAAGGAAACATATGTGGGGTGAGGTGTATGAGCCTCTGATCGATGATCAATGGCCACACAACCCCCATTTTGCCGAAAATAGCCATGAATGACCATTTTCAATAATACCGAAGGCTAACACGTACGAGTTTTTAACCAAGAAATGGTTTCCACCAGAAATCCAAGAATGTGATCTATGGCAAGGAAACATATGTGGGGTGAGGTGAACGAGCCTCTGGTCGATGATCAATGGCCACACAACCCCCATTTTTTATGAAAATAGCCATGAGCGACCATTTTCAATAATACTAGAGGCTAAGACCTACGGATTTTAGGCCAAGAAATGGTCTCCACCAGAAATCCAAGAATGTGATCTATGGCAAGGAAACATATGTGGGGTGAGGTGTATGAGCGTCTGGTCGATGATCAATGGCCACACAACCCCCATTTTTGTCGAAAATAGCCATGAACGACCATTTTCAATAATACCGAAGGCTAACACGTACGAGGTTTTAACCAAGAAATGGTTTCCACCAGAAATCCAAGAATGTAATCTATGGCAAGGAAACATATGTGGGGTGAGGTGTATGAGCCTCTGGTCGATGATCAATGGCCACACAACCCCCATTTTTGTCGAAAATAGCCATGAGCGACCATTTTCAATAATACCGAAGGCTAACACGTACGGATTTTAGGCCAAGAAATGGTCTCCACCAGAAATCCAAGAATGTGATCTATGGCAAGGAAACATATGTGGGGTGAGGTGTATGAGCCTCTGGTCGATGATCAATGGCCACGCAACCCCCATTTTTGTCGAAAATAGCCATGAACGACCATTTTCAATAATACCGAAGGCTAACACGTACGAGTTTTGACCAAGAAATGGTCTCCACCAAAAATCCAAGAATGTGATCTATGGCAAGGAAACATATGTGGGGTGAGATTTATGAGCCTCTAGTCGATGATAAATGGCCACACAACCCTTATTTTTTTATGAAAATAGCCATGAGCGACCATTTTCAATAATACTAGAGGCTAAGACCTACTGATTTTTGACCAAGAAATGGTCTCCACCAGAAATCCAAGAATGTGATCTATGGCAAGGAAACATATGTGGGGTGAGGTGTATGAGCCTCTGATCGATGATCAATGGCCACACAACCCCCATTTTGCCGAAAATAGCCATGAATGACCATTTTCAATAATACCGAAGGCTAACACGTACGAGTTTTTAACCAAGAAATGGTTTCCACCAGAAATCCAAGAATGTGATCTATGGCAAGGAAACATATGTGGGGTGAGGTGTACGAGCCTCTGGTCGATGATCAATGGCCACACAACCCCCATTTTTTATGAAAATAACCTTGAGCGACCATTTTCAATAATACTAGAGGCTAAGACCTACGGATTTTAGACCAAGAAATGGTCTCCACCAGAAATCCAAGAATGTGATCTATGGCAAGGAAACATATGTGGGGTGAGGTGTATGAGCGTCTGGTCGATGATCAATGGTGTGGC
>NW_023367348.1:0-33496 GCF_902167145.1 Zea mays
AGGCTTAAAAACTTTATGCTTTCTTTTATCCAACAGCGATTCAGTATAAGAATACCAAGCCAAGCGCAGACGATCCGGGGAATTTCCAACTATTTCTTTCTTGAGAAGTGCGGAGAACACCCCGGAGTAGATGAACTCATTGCAGATACATTGCAACTTTATATGGGACCGATCTACTTAACACACTACAACACTACACTATCTATATATAGGTATATCGTAAGCGGTAACCTTCCTCAAACGTTTTATTATCCTTAGGTGAACTTTTCTCTATCTATATGGGCGTAGGCAGTCATAGTGGGTCTGTGAAAGTCAACAATATGGATGGCATAATAGGCAATGGTTGCGTACTAGATTGGTGGTCTTATACTTAAAAGCAGTTTGCTCTGATTCAAAGCAGGCGAAGTAGTTTCAGTGGTCTCATACTTGTGGTAACTCTCTTCATTTGTTGGTGCTCGGTGGTTGGCAAAAGCGCCTTCTGAAGAGTCGTACCCACGACCCATCACCCTTTGGAATAGATCCTCAGGCCCATCGCACGGCGAACTACCTAAAGCTTAGAGAGTTTGCAAGGAAAGGAGATAGACTGACTATCAGCGACTAGCTACAGGAAAGAGATTCGGGTTGTTAGGCAAAGTTGGGAGAGAAGTAAGAAATCGGTGATAGAAGTAGTGCTCGAGATATAAGGATAGGTCACAGGAATAGGAATATGGATAGCTCTCTCTCTAGTTTGAAGAAGGATAGCTGGCTGGGAGAGTAGAACTAGTTAAAGCGCTGGCTCTGGTCAGAAGAAAGAACTTACTGTTGTACTGTAGTATGGTAATAAAAAACATTGTAAAGGAAAAACTTATCTTGTTCCGCACTGAACTTCTATTATTACAAGAAAACGGAACTTGTTGAGCTACAGACAAAAGTTTTACTTCACAGGTACTCCTCTGATACTAAATCGGCTAACGCCTACAGGAAGAAGCTGTTTCGGCAGCTGTACTCTCAAAAGTAACCAGCTATTTCCTTTTTTTCATTCACCCAGTACAGGTTTGTTTGAGAAAGGAAAGGCAGTTCCCTCTTTTGTTTAAGAAAGGCAAGGCTGTTCTGTCCTAAGTTACAGGCTCTAACATTGGTTTCGTCGGCTGGCTACTTTGAAGCAAGGGCTGCAGAGTCAAGTTAGGCGCAAGGCATGGTTGGTTGGGGACCAATAAATACTACCACATCCTGGGACACCGGAAGCTAAACCATCACCAGACCCAGAAAGGAAACGGGTCAATCAAGTCACTTATTTTCTCTAGATAAGGATGGTGCTTTCACCAGTTTATTTGGATAAGGCCATGGTTTTTAGAAGTTCAACACTTAAGCCATTCTCTGGAAACGACATCAACGGAGATTCTCGAGAAACGAGGAATGATGGCTAGCGGCACCAAAACATGAAAGGAATCGAGATCGGAGGTATTTCTACTCGGCCTTCTTCTCTGCCCTGCCCTCTTCTCAGGGAACATTCCTATCCTGGCCATTGATTCGATCAGTTTGAGAACGAAAGAAGAAAGCAATCCTCGCATACGTTTAAATACGATATATTACTAGTTTGACGAGCAAGATTCCAACAAGGCACTCGTTTTTACGAGTAAGATTCCAACAAGGCACCCGGAAACCCTGACTTCATTCTGACACGGACTTAACCATGCCCTACTACCGAACCTATCTCTAGCTTCTGGATACGAAGACAGAAAGAGAACCCATTTGTCTTTAAGAGAAACGCTTCAAAGCGGAAAGAGTGGGGAAGTGGAGTTGCCACGACGATCTAGATGGAAGTTTCCAGATTTCAAGGTAAGAAGTCGAGCCAGACTCTTTGCTAAAGCAATTAATTGGTTTTTACAACCTGGCCTCCGCAAGCTAAAGGAATGATACAGGAGACGATTAAGTGGATACTCTACTTCCACCGAAAACCATGGATACCTTGCCACTACCACTACTTCCGCCGACAACCTAGTTTGATCCATTCCTGAAGCAGATGCAGGATGCAGAAAGGATGCTCTATAGATGCACTCGAAGGAGGCACTTTATATCATACTAGGTCAAGCGATTCGTGCACTCGATCCTGGTCGATTGGTTGGGATAGCAGACTTCCTAGTTGGCAAAGTCCTCTCTCAAAAAGGTTTGTAGTATAATGGGCATCACTCATTAAGTGAAGTGTTCCGCCAAAGCATGGAAGTCCATCCAATCCAGACACTTGCCAGTTCCACTACCTTGAAAGGCTATGTATGAATCGCTTCGCTATCCTCCCTGCTCCGAACTCGAAAGAGATCTTTATCACTAGCTAGAAATGTGACAACCGGAAGGAAGGTTCTTACTGAAGTGAGTAGAGCTCTAGCTCTAGTAAGTAGAGTAGCCAGGATCCAGGATCTAGTAAAGAGAAGTATTTCATGACTTTACTTGGGTAAGGGAGTGAGTCACTACTAATGTGACGAACATAAAAAGTTATATTAAATTTTGATATAAAGTCATCGACCTGAAAAGCTTCAATCTAAGTTGCTTCTCCTTAATGCTTCTCTTGATCCGGTGGTCGGCCAGCCCCTATCCCTCGAAACCCTGACAGAACAATGACCTACAAAGGTTACTAATCGAGATTAGGGATCTGCTTCTATTGAATGAATACGCAACTTTCAACCTGCCAGCCAAAGCTAGGAACCGGGCAAGAAACTCCTCCCCAGGAAGACTAGCCTCGGGTTAAAGATAGAGAAAGCCGCCTCGGGATACGAGAATGAAGACTAGCCTCGGGCCTCGGTTATTATGATTTTTATTTGAGTGATTTGAGGTTTGCCGCAGAGAATGAAGCACGGCACTTAGGTGGGACAAGCTTCGACTCGAAGAATAGCATGCAAAGCAATCCGAATAGCCTAGTTGTTGTAATACGAGAAAAAAGAGATGTCATACTTCTGTTTCTCAAGCAATCAATCATCGACTTGCACAAGGGTTTCTTGTTATTCCGGATTTCATGCTAGTCGAAACGAGTCGCACGAAGCACATCTATTCTGATACTCCGGCCCATTCCTCAGGTCAATCCTGAATGCAACGAAGATTGGTACCCCCATCCCATAGGTCAAGTCAAACAAGCCACATGCTTTGTACGCCCACAGAACTAAAGGTTCCAGCACTACACCCCACATTTACTAATAACGATGGGGCAGATCATTCTCGGATCCGGATTGGTCGATAGCAGAAAGAAGCATGTTTTCCATTTCAATACGAGTGCCTGGACTAAATAGTTGGTTTGCTTGGCCCAGAACAAGATGGAAGAGATGCTGATGCTTACTCTGAAATAGCAGGAAGTCCACCAATCATGGGATGGGCGAGACCGCCTAGCCTACCTTTTGCTTGCTCATTCACCTCCTCGCTTTAAAGTAGTTGAAATATCCCACTCAAGAGTCTTGGCTTGGCAAGGAATCTTATCTTTGGGAAATCAAGGATTACGAAGCATATGAATAGATATTGCTCTGTCAGCTTCCGTTCGTGGTAGGACATCCATCCCACCACTCACTCGAGAAAGGAAAGATATGAAGAGGATATTATGATGTACAAGCACCCATAAACGATACAATAAATGATGTACAAAGCTGGAAGAAGCTGGTTGTTAGCATTCTATGATTTTTTATGATTCTTCTTCTCAGGCTTAGCAGTTTGCTCTTTCTTAGAACTATTACTTTCCAAGCGTTGGTTGTTGACCAAAGCAATAGCTCACGTTCCAGCAAGAAGAGGTAGGTGAATAAGCCTAGCCTTCTTTCAGGGGGATGCCAATACCAAGCATGTTAATGCCAAACTAGTATGAGCCCATAGTTGGACTGCTTTTCCCCTAAGCAAACTCCATCCACGCTTCGCGCCTTCTCGTATATCTCTGGAAATTTCTTCAGGGGTCCTACCCTAATAAGAGGGAGATGCTTCGGCATCGGACGAAGAATAGGGGAATGCGACACTTTACACAGCGGCAAGATAAACTTCCATTGCTCCGGAATGTTCAGCATTGTACTACTACGCTTTCTTCCTTACTCCGGCCAACAACATGAGGAGAAGCTGCGTACATCTACACCCTTCCTAATTGCGAATAACGAAGTCCTAGGGAAAGCAACGTTGGAAAAAGTGGTGTAGTTAAAGATAGCCATATTTAGTAATTAAGCCTTTTTTACTTTCTTTCTTCTTTTTCAAAACCAATGAATGCGGTTGGCTTCTCAGAACTCACCTCTCAGGTTCCAGACCTTCCTTGAAGGCACAGTCGAGTAACTAGCGTTCTAAGGCCTGTTTTCCGAATGGAGCACGGCAGTAGGAATTACAGACTTGGGTCTTGGAATGGTAGGTAGGGATTTCATAGGCTGGGTGGTGTGTCGAGAAGCTTACATTCGTCGATCCTGTTTTTCAACTTCATGCATTTGCCTGGACTGCCTCGGTCGGATCGGCATACGTGTTCCAATCTCCTGCAAGTATCCACGCCTCTTTAACGCAACCAGCTATTTGTTTGAGGTCCTTCGGCTCTCTGATTCTCTTTGGTTTTCGCGTAGACGGCTGGGAAGAGGAAGATGATAGGGATGATCAAGACTACCATTACTTATCTGAGATGGATTATAAAGAGATATATCTAGAGATAGAGCGGGCGCGGAAAAGGCGGACATAGGAACTAGGTGAATAAACAAACATATAGCTCTGGTGTTCATTGCGAAGTAGCCTACAAATTAGTATTCATATCCGGCTCTCACTGCTAGGAGTAGATCTGAACCAACGAACGTAGGCTAGGACCTGCATGTAATGTTACAGCCTTGCCAATACTTCCTTTTGATAATGAAATAGCCGAGGACAGGCTGTCTCGGAAGTAAGTGCTTTCATGACATTCCAACTGGTTAACACAACACTATCTTCTTCTTTTTTCAGGAATTGGTATATCGATCAAGTGGAATATGATATATGTGCAAATATGTCATCATCACTGGAATCAGCATAAGATTTGGATTCCATCAACTTGAACCTCTCTATCTTTTTCTTCTGTTCTTTTATTTTAAGCTTCAATAGCTGGAATCTTTCCATTCGTAGTAGTTATGAGCTCCTGCTTAAGGTTCTGGGCTACGAATTCCTTCCTTGGTCCCTTCCTTCGCTAGCCCTGTTCCTAAACCTATTCCTTGCATACGAGCGAGGCCCACGCAAATACTACGTAGGATATGAAATCAAAACTACGATTGATTCCCACGAGCTAAAGGTCAATACGAGCGTTGCACTAGCGAAATCTAAAGGATTTGTGTCCCCTCCTGCTTGTAGTATTGTATTGTCATCCGACAAATTATCTAGTTGTAGGCGTCCGTTCAAAGCGGAAAGAAAGAGCACTGGTCCACGGATAAGCTAAAAGGCAGGATGCAGGTACTGTTATAGAAACTCGGCATGAAACAGGAACTAGGGACAAAGAAGAGAGCCAAATAACAAGTTTAGCAAAAGACCAAGCACCCGCAGGAAAGAGACACAGAGGAAAATGGCATTCATGCAAAGCCAAAAGGTGTAGCTGAACTCCAAACCTAAAGTAGAGGGGACAGTAAGTAGAACCATCCTCCGAGGAAGCACTGGTTCGAGGAAGAATACCAGATCCAGTTGAGGAAGAGGTGGTACTCTGCAGCCAAAGGAGTAGTACTGGGGTTAGCTCTAACCATCTTGTACAGAAGAAGGGATTACGACTAGCCCAGGCAAGGAAGTAACTCAATCTCAAAAGGGCGAGAGTTTGATTCAATTAGAAATCTCAAATCAAGGCAAATCCGTTCATTGAAGGAAGTGAGCTAGCTCCCATCACTTCATCTGCTGCCTGTTCAACTAATCGAATTCACCCTTTATTCCGATTGGAATTCCTTTTATCGAATATCCCTGCTCGTACTTCGAAGTCGGATTGTCCTCCCGGCGGTTGCATCTAACCTGCTCCCAATCTGATCCCTATCCTAGTTCTGGCTCCGGCCCACTTTCATCAGCAGATCCTGCCTTTCCTAAGCTATTTCATTCCAAACATTCCCATAGCATCTTCTTTCCCTTGCCAATACAACTAGAGAATCGTAGGCCTCGTACGTGCGTATTGGTTTCTAGCGCAAGGAAGCATATGAACTGCACCGGTAAACCAACCCGTCTCCTACAAGGATTCGCTGTTCCTATCTTTTCCATTGATGTGCAAAAGCACAGGGTGATGCATACAAGTTGGCAGATGCCTTGCTTTGCCTAAGAGCTTATCCGTGTCAATATCCCTAGCTATCCAGATGCCTCCTCTCTTAAACCAAGGCATACTCTATTCGGAACAAATAAACAATACTTGCGAAAAGCGTAGCCTACACGAAAAGCATCGTATCTAGTAGCAAAGGAAAAGAAATGGTTTCTACACCCTCCGGGGTTGACGCCAGGGAAATATGCTTTTTATATTTCTAATGAAATAGCCGAGGATACGATCTGTTTGGAGGGCGTAGTACTAGGTTTGTTTTATCCTGGTTAACCTTTCCGTTGTTGCCGTGCCTTGCCCCAAAAGGAAGGTTCCGCTCAGTTATAGTTGAATTAAAAAGTAGTACTTTCGCCTATATGTGTTCCTAACTTTTTTGCAATGGGTGACCCACTTCCTTTTCCAAAGCTTAGTGAAAATGCTATTCATTGATTTCCCCGCTATATGAGATCAACTTTTTAAAATCCATCATCTACTTTCCGAAGGGAAATCGGGTTTACTACTTTTGCCCATATATGAGAATGATCCTAACTTTGTTAAAAGGAGAGCCTAGCATTGGTACCGTGCCCCTTTGCCTTTGTTAGAGGGATAGGAGCAGAACCGGAGACATGGGACTGGATTCGATTAGTATTGCGCTCGTAAAAGGAATAGGAAGGAATAAACCTCAGATGAAAAGGAATATCTCTACTCTAGCGCTCACTACGTTCTCTAGCGTTATTATTGGCGAAAGAAGGTGAGCCTCTAGGTGCGGAGCCTGTATATACGTAATTAGATCGATCTATGAACAAAGGAAAGAGTCAGTCCGGAAAATCTCATATTGGCGTACCTGATAACAACGCTCATATACGTCAATTCAAGGAAAGGATGCTGCTCTGGCTCGTAGGAACGAATGCTTAGGATAGGAATCGCGCTAGGGGATGATTCGGTTGGGATAACTGATCATGGGGATAGCCTTGCCATACCAATCATTACCCGGTATGGAGGGGGAAAGCATCCAATTGTATATTCCTTACTCCTGGATTCGATTAGGCTGGTTTAAAAGAGAAACCCACCCTAAAGCCGAGCCGAAACCTTTTAACGGGATAAAGGTACCCTTTAACGGATGCCGAGGAATGGATATCGATGGATGAACTACAGTTAGTTACGAGGATAGTAGGATAAAGGCTAGGGGTAGTAGGCTAGGCGAACAGACGCATTGGGATTGGAATGAACTGCACCATCATTTTGGCATGATTCAGATCTCTTACCTGAGGAAGAACTAACTTCTATCCGTATTGGAGCATCAATTCACTGACTTCTATGCGAGGCGAGGAATACTTTCTTCGGGGAAGAGAGGAACGAAAGCATAGAAAATCGATAAACAGAAATGAGTAGTTGACACGGGAGACTAATTGCTTCAGCCTAGTCCAGAGTTTTCTACAAGCCGAGTAAAGTGTTCCTTTTGCCAATAACAACCATTGCTAAAAGCAGGTGCCTTTCCCCAAGGATACCGTCAACCGATTAAACCTTTGCTAATGGTGGAATTGCCAAACCTTTGCCCATGCCGAAAAAGAAGCCAAGTCCGATTCAATAATTACCTTTCTTTTGTCTCTATCTTTGGACTGAATCAGAAGAAAAGCAAGGCTAAAGGAAAGGAAGCAGGCCAGGTTGGAGAAACTGGTTCTGGTCCGGAGCTCGGGGATAGCTCCTCCCCTATGATCTCTGTTCTCTAGTGCTTTGCCTCCCAAGGGTCAGATACTTCTTGGGCTTGAGCAACAGGAGAGGACTCGTTTTCCTTCTTAGCAACAGGCCGTGGTTTTCCAAGAAAGGGTCTGGATCGCATCCGTTGGGAAAGGTCGAACTACCGGTATTAAGCACTGCCTTCTCTACCGGAGAATCACCCGCGGAAGAGATATCAGCTCCGGTATAGTTGTACCTTACTAGAGAGACACGCCACTCCAGCACTCTCACTCTTTAGAAGAAGAGACAAGAAGAGCATTGTACCAATTCGAGAAATCAAGCTCATTCGAATACTGGAGGGATGTACTACACTACAGGCAAACAGATCTCATGTAATGAACGCGTACGAAGCACTATAAGTTAAGTGAAGTTTCATTCATAGCTTTCTCTGGTTTCTTGGTGGATATGTCTCCAGGTCTAAGGGAAGGCAAGGCTTCTTTCTATCTTTGCTTGGGAATACCATTCCTGCTTCTCCATTTCTCATAAGAGCATTCCTGGCCTGCTTCCTTGATCATAGCTTTGGAAAGGAAAGTCAATCAAAGTCAAGGGAAAGTAAAGTACCTTAGCAGGATAAATGACATTTGATTTGCTATTGCCAAAATCTCTGCTGCTCAGTTTCTTCCTTGTAGAAGGAAGTATGAGTATTCCAAAGAGGGATTAGAGATTCCAGTTTCTTGGTAAGGCATCTTCAAGTCATCTTTGCTTTGTGTATGCATGCATGGGCATAAAGAGAGCCTGAATTACGCATATAGCAACAGAAAAGTAGAAAAATGGGAAGTCGGAATAGCATCTGATCGGAAAAGACTAAATTAGTAGGACGTAAAGCTCGGCTCGTACAGTATAAAACGGATAGGAAGTGAAGACAAAGAGCCTGGCTTTATGCTCAGCCCCCACTAGCATCCCACCCAAGACTAATGAACGGGAGGAGGCCTATGTTACCCATATATCGATGTCCTTTTTTTCTTACTAATGTATGCATGTTTCTCTTACTTTTACTCCTTTCCAACATAAAGTAACTCATCTCACTTTCTTGAATTGAATGTTAACCTATGTTATTAATGTGCATGTACTCGCGTTGATAGTCCTTACTACTAATATTAATATAAGGTCTTCCCCCAGTTCTGAAGTTCTGGTACTAAATTAAATGCCCTAACACTATTTCTCAAACCAGAGTGAACTACTCCATCCACGTGTTCAATCAAAGGAACTGAGACATTGCTTGATAGAAGAAAAAGACTTTTGAGTTAGCGAAAAGAAAATCCTCCTCAACGGATCAAACAATACTACCGTACCCGCCGACGCCGAAGTAATATCGATCGAACCTATTCCACTCGCACTGACACTATAGAGAGCTTCCACCTTTCAAGCTGTCTTGCCTTTACCCTGAGAAGTAGCACTTGGGGCCTCACGGATGAGAATCCAATTTCCACAAAATTGCATTGTTTGCTTTTTCACATACATAAGCCTAGGGCACGAGGAGATAGGGACGATACCCTGCGCACCCTCTCTAAAGCAGTGAACTCGATAGCGCAATTCCTGTTTTTTTTTGTTTTCTCTCTCTTCTATTTTGAATATTAAAATATGCTCTTTGGAGCCGGGAAATAAGATCGGTACTTGAATAAAGAGATATAGATAGAGATAGTAAGTTTTCCATTCATTTAGGTTGGCGGAAGGATAGCGATTTTTTTCATACAGCTCGGGACAACCATTATTACAGGGGTCAAAGACCAACGAATGGCTTGGGTACTACTTTCATCACTTATTGCTAGGATAGGACTTTCCTTACCAGAAAAACAAGGCGCGAAGCGATGCCGCCCTCTTGGTTTTGATTTCCTCACAAGTATACTTTTCCGGGAAAAAGAGATTCATACAACTTCCTTTCTGCCTCCACCTTACTCACCGGCTCTCGCTTGTCAGTTTGGCTTTGTGAATTTGAAATACCCTCTCTCCTCGCTTCTAGGCTAGGGATTGGCTCGTATCCTGGTTGAGAAGAAGCAGTTTTCAAGCTTGACTTTTCTTGTAATAAATGATAGAGCAGAGCACTCGCTCGTCAACTCGCTACTCTCTCCCCTTCTACTTGTCTAGGCTTCATACCCGAAAGATCAACTGGCGCAAGCACATTCTTGAAAGATAAGGCCAGAGAATAGTAGGTATAGCGCTGTTGTAGGTTAAAAGGAGGAAGAAATAGCTGTACGAGTTGCAGAGCTGGTGACAAGTGCCACTGTACGCTAGAAAGAATGAGTCCCTAACAAAGTAAAAAAAGATAGGTCGAAATGCCTGTATTCCTACTGGAAAAGTGCGTGATGGTTACTCTTTATCATTGGCATACTTGCATTCCTTTCCCCAACTATCCGAGTTTGGGTTTCCTACCAGTCCTTTCCCTTCGCCAGTCTTAGACAGTTCGCTTACCCGATAGGCTTGGCAATTCCACTACTTTAAGTTGGGATTTTTTCATGTATCTTTCCTTTTGTCCTCGAAAGCCTGTCTTCCCCGAGAAGACAGTCTTCCTCTATAAAACAACAACATTAGTGGATATAGACTAGGCTAAGGGACGGACTTCATCTCTGTTCTTACCCAAGGAAACTGGGTATCGGGGCGGTATAGTATAGTATAGGAAAGGAGTAGATCTGCCAGTATCTGCCTTCTGTTTGGGGCGCCAGGTCGAATACGTCAAATAAAAGACAAAGTGTGGAACAGCAGATCTAGTTTCTTGGCATGTTGATCGATCAACCCTTTTGCGGGTCTATAGTGCCAGGGCTCTCTTATAGACTTATAGATGGGTTTCTTGCTTTGGAGGCAGGCTATTGGAGTGCGAGGGTTAGCCAGTTAGTTCTTTCTTATTTGAGGTAAGGTGATCCGCTATAGGCTATAGGACGAGAACGGGAATATGCAAATATACGAGTGCCAGACCCGATAAAATATACGAGTGCAAACGCGCCCTCCATGATCATTGCAAGGTTTAGAGCAGTTAATAAGCCAAGCCACCAGCATCCAAAATAAGTAGCGAAGGATATTAATATGATTGCTTAGCACGGCTCACGCACGTTGCTATACATCAAAAAAGCTTCTTCGTCTGTCTGTCAGCAGCGTATACAAAGGCTGCATGATAAACCTATCATTATCCATCTCACGAACCCACCCTTGGGACGAACTCACTCCTGGTTCTCAAGCTTCCTGTTTCTAAATCGAGGAAACAGATACCAACCAAGTCGTAGACTTACCACTTGAGTATGCTCATACAGCCAAACCTTTTGATTGCAAACATTAGTAGTTAAAGCCATACTGTAATCACCCACCAACAATACAGGACGGAAAAAAACAAACTTACTGCATTTTCTTACCAGCAAAGCAAAATGCGGCCCAAGCAGCGTAGGCTTGTGAATCTTCTCATCCGCCATAAAGTCTTGCACACACTTACCCATAGCATAAACTGAGTTCAACAGGTTGTCACCAACAGACTGCCCCCATGCATACTCCCACAACCCTTCAAGATCACCAACATAATCCCAGAAAAACATTTGAACAACGTACCGGACGAAAGGTAAGTGCGAAGGGCGAAGTTGCGAAGGAATAGTTGTTACTACTCTTAGTTTAGTTTAGTACCCACGGTCCATTTGATCATTTGCTGCGGTACCAAAGTTCAATCGTCATCTTCAGTTGAAAGAGTACACATTATATTGAGTACCTCCCTATCTTCGATCTCTCTTGTAAGAAATCCTACGCATCCCTCCCTTGTCAGAAAATAAATAGGAATATGAGCCTGTACTCACTCACGCTGCCGGAGTACTTTTTGAGTTGAGGGTAACGTAGTAAAAATCCTTTATTTCTGGGGATTTGCCTTTTCTTTCAAAATGAATTTATGCTTAGTCTAAAATTGGTAAATACCAAATAATAATAATATAAAGATATAATATATATTATTATTATTATAAATATGTACCAGTTTCCTGAAACTAACAAATAGAGTTATAGCTTTGATTGACTTACTAGCTTACGGGAATGCTTTGAATCTCAACTTACTTTTTTAGAGGGGGGGATTACTACTGCATGGAAGGATGGTATACTGGAACGCAGGTGTTCTTACTCTTTCTCAGGTACCTGAGAAAATAGAGTTGGCTGACTATAACATGGAAGGCCCCAAGCGTCGCCTTGAAAATTATGTGGAAGAGTTCCGGCTTGCTTGCATTAGGATCCATCCCTCCAAGAAACCATCAATATATGAAGCATATGGCTCCTCTTTGAGTTCTATTTTCTTGGGGTTGGGATGAGAGCACGATATGAGCATGCGAATTTCTTCGAATCTACCATTGGAGAGAAAATAAGGGGTTATGTGGATGGGGGATTTGGAGATTCTTGAAAGAATGTTTTGGCTTCTTCCTATTACGCTTCAACACAGAAGAAGATTGTTAAAAGGTGCTGGAAGGAGGATATATTTTTCCAATTGTTTCAATTGCCCAACCTCGGAATGGCCAAGGTTTAATGATTTCATGTAATTCTTCCGCTTACAGGTTTTTAATCGGTCTGTATCTTTGGACATCCTCGGGCGTATTTATTGCAATCTTTTTCCATGTTTGGCCAATAAAACCCATATCTGTGTATCAGCCATCTCATTCTTCTGCCCGCTTGATGTGCTCCAGCGATTCTTTCATGGACCTCAGCCATTACCAATAAAGCCCCCCTTTACCTTCTCTTTCTATTCTATAAAAAGGCGAACATCTAATCTAGGCCCGGTCGCCTTTCTATGAAGGCGAGCAGCCCAGCCCCCTTGTGGAAATTTGTATATTAAGGAAGCCGTATTTCGCAATAGCAGCTCCGAGAAGCTGGGCTTAGGGTGCGCCTCCTGCGGTCGTTTCAGTGACTCAATTGGCTGGCTTCCCTCAGCTCAGACTGGTGTCGCCACCTCTCCCAGGACCGGAATGATTATCCCTGCCCGATGGGTCTACATTCATCCCTGAATGTCGTCGGGTACTCTTCACTTCCCCGCCATTCTTGTAACCGTCACCTGTAATCCGCGCAGGTGTGTCCGCACCCCCTGGAGTGGACGAGAAAGAAAGGATTTTTTCTCGGAGCAACCCCCAGACCCAGGAGTTCACTTTCCCGTATGAGCATTCGGTACATATATAAGTCAGTGGAAGAGTCAAAGGGTCACCACTACTGAGGGTCTCCCCCCTTATCTTAGAAGGGTCGTCTGAGGGTTCGCCGCGGTTCATTGCTGTGCTTACACACTAGGCTACCCTTCTCCGAAAGCTCCGCGGGACCACCTATCACTAGTCTTCGGCCGGAGGGGTTTATTGCACAAAAAGGCCGGGACGCAGAGGAAAGCCCAACGAATGTCAGATGCAAAGCCCCGCACCTCATTAAGATCATATTGGCATACTCTCCCAAAAAAAAAAGAGCAGACCCCATTGAAGACGGGAGTGAGGTACAACAAATTTCCGTCCACCTTCTCACGGAGCCGTACGTGGACGTTACCGCTCATACAGCTCCCAGCCAGCAAGCAGTTAGCTTTCCTCTAGAAGTCATGGAAGTGTGGATAAATCGACATCAAACTCTAGTCGACAGAAGGTTTTTCTTTTTTTCCCGCTCGCAGTAGTATAGTAGTCCCAATATTCCAATACTACAGCGTTAGCAGCGTTTTGTCTCGATGAAAAATCTTCTGGTGACCATGAGGATTTCTTCTCTATCCTTTGGACTTGAACGATCCAATTTCGAATCTTGTTGGAGATTCTTTATCTGGCTTTGACGTATGGGGCCCTTTCCCCACTGTTTGAGAAAAGTTTTTCATCTTTCCTTTACATCCGAACAGGACGGGCCACTAGTCCCTGATCTGGACGCCGCACCTGGAACTCCTTCTACCTGTGGTTGTGGGGTTGGCGCCTCCTGAGCTGCTTGAGCAGCACCCACAAGGGGGTGGGAAGGAATAAGACTACATAAGAGAATACTCTCTTTTTACTTTATTGACTGGTGTCCCGCGGATCTCTCTCTTTAGGCGCTTCGTTTAGTTCGTTTATAGCGAGAAAGCCCATGCGAGTCAATTAAGTAAGCTGGAAGGCACTTTTTAAAAAGCCTGGAACTTGATCCAATCTCTAACCAATTGCGGCTTGTTAGAGCACCTAAGCAACGATGCGAATAATCGCTTGCCTAATTCAGTAGGGTTTTCATTTGATTTCTATATGATAATATGCAGTAGCCATCCATCCTGGAAAGGAACAACCATAAGTGATTAGAGCGATGCTCCTTTTTTTGCAAAGAGTTGAGTTCTTCCTCTTTCGCGCAGGATAGCCACGGACTCTTCCGAAACATTCAGATATAGGAAAAGCCAGAGCCAAAGCCAACGCGTCAAAGTGGTTCAGCAATCGACGTAACAGGTTCAAATACTCTAAGCTAGGTATATAGAAGGTATATTCGATTCAACAATCTGAAGTAGTGGAGTTAGCCCTCGGTATACCATACTGTAAGCCTCAGATAATCACTAGCTTATTCAAGAATAATATAGTATAGTAAAGTCGTAGAGGAAGAAAAGAAAGAAGAGAAAGAACTGGGAGTATGAGGACAACTTACAGGGAGAAGGAAGGTGGAGACAAACAACAGGAGCTATTCAACCATCGTTAGAGGCAAACCAATGATTAGAAGAATGCTGGAAGAAGAGGAAAGCTGATTGATAACACTTAACCAAACATCGCAAGGACAGGAAGGAGTATCCTGAACGTAAGGCCAATGGCTAGCATACTTCGCTGAACACTCAACTTGATCTATATCGATAGACACATCTGAGAGAATCATAGTTCCCCCTCTGGGGATAACTAGTTCTTCTCCCGAGTCCTTGTTTTGTATGAGATAACAGCAGTCTTTACTTAACCGAGCATCGTAGGGCTTACTTCATCACACATAGCTGTCTTTACTTTCGTTTCGCTAACCGCCCAAAAGCAGGTGCGCACACACAAATGCTAGGCGAGATACGTAGTTCTCTCAACCCTTCCTATCCATCATTACAGACCGGAACTAGATCGGATTAGGTAGAGCAAGACCTTGAGCCTCTTGAGAAACCAATAGAAACGACAGTAGCTAGCTTCACCAGAAGAGGAAGAAAGACTTCTATAACTTAACTTCCCTATTGAGTAGAATGCATGGCAAGTTTCCACTGCTTTAGGCTACTCTACTAAGACTCGAGGGCCGACTTCACGTAACTAAACTAAATGGCTTAACTAAACTAAAAAGGAACTAAACTGGGATAAATCTTAACTAAAGGCGTACTGTACTTTGCTTAACACTCACTATATTCAGCTAAAGCTGGATGCGTATTATATTATATCTTGCCTTGCCTTGGTAGAGCGAAACTTTGAACCCAACACAAGCAACTCTCCAGGTTTAGCGATATTGATGGGTTCCAGCCTCATTCCACTACTTACGCTTCCCGCAAGAGAAGAGTCTTGATTTCGATTCGAGAAGGTAGTTATTCTTCTTCCGATAGTCATATTGATTGATTCGAAGAGACTAGAACGATACACATTCCCTGCATTTCTGCCAGGAGGCAGAAATGGATGGTGGAAACGGATGCACGAAATACCAAAATAGGAGCAACTTATTAAATAGGGCTATCTATACAGTAGGTCAAATAGGATCAAGTTTTGCCAATTCCGAATTCAAGTACGAAAACTAAGAAGTTGGCACTTTTAACACAAGGAAAAGGGAGCCCACATAAAAAATCGAAAGCGAGTTGGTGCTTGGGAAAGATACTGGTACCTTTAGACTAGGGTCAATAATTCATTAACATTTTTTTATTTTCCTGGCTTAAGGCTTTCACCGCAGTATTGTCTTATGCTTTAGCCAAGTATAGCTCTTAAATCTGTCTGATTTGCCAATCCAATGAATCATGATTTCCCTTGCTTTTCAGATAGCCTTGACATGAATGAAATGTGCACTTGACCGTTATCCCTTGCTTTGATTACACTCTCTCTCTATTCTTATCTCTTGTCCGGCACCAATCCTTCTTCTTGATCCCAACCTACTAAGAGTTTTCCGATCGTCATCCAACCAGTAACATGTGATGACCGAATCGACTGCTCTGTGAAGAGTTGGAAGTCAAGCTAGGGGATATTCTCTCTCAACCTATTCTTGGGACATTGGCCAAAGATAATAAGCGAAGAAGGAAGGCAAAGATACTTGGATTCCATTGATTATCTTCCATTTCATCCTGCACTTGATTGCAAAACAAAATCAGAAGCTGTTCTCAGATCCGTTCTCCGCCGATACCAATAGGAAACCTCAGCTGGAAACTCTCTAGATAGCTTCTTAGCGCTTAGCTACTTTCTCCTTCTGCGCCGCTAGCGCTACTACTCCTAGTGATAGGAATAACATACTCTTTTTCGCGATGAGGCCCATCTTGGACCGGTAACGTATTCTAATGATCTGGATCTCTGGCTTATCTCTTACTTGACGGATTCTATTTCAGCTAGTGGGATTTCATTTAAGTGACGATAATCAGGAAAGAACAGGGTGGATTGGCTCTGATCGATACCATCTAAAAGTGCTTGCTTCATTCATTCGTGACATTACTGGTTATTCTTATTTAGTTTCGCCTCGCTCTTGGAATCATGCGCATGGCTCCATGCATATTCATGGGGGGCCTAACGAGTGCTACGAGTGAATGCGTAGCTTTGTCTTCTCTTATTCAATTTCGAGTTAGAGGTTAGAGGGAAAGAGAACTCCCCCAAAGCAGCCATTCTCTTAAGAAGAGCTATTATCCCTTGTTATTTCTAAAATGTGTATCACCATACTGAATCTAGCGCAAAGCTAGGAATGATTATCGGAAGTTGGCTACTTACTTAGACTTAGGTAAATCAGTTCCTTCTCTAAGACCTAACTGCGCTGTCGAGGGTGATCTTGAAAGAGCACATGAAGGATAGGGAGGGACCGGAATTCCCCTTTTTTAAAGAGCTGCTTGTACTCAAGCTTGAAGGTGGAGATCTTATAAAGGTTGCCAGTAAGCAAGAAGCAAGCAGGTATCTATTAACAGCAATAGTCAGAGTCATATAAAAGGTAGCCAAAAAGAAGCATCGAATCCATCAGGTTGTATGAAATGAAAGGAGACCCACAGTCCCACTTCTCCTTCCCCCCGCCCCAGAAATGGGGCGGGCCTCGTTCTTCTTGACGATACCACCGTTCAAAAAGACTACACCTTCTCCCTAAAAACGGAAATCTGGTTTGGCAGTCACAAGGAAGATTGTGTACCCCAACTCAAAAAAACAGGCACGGGACTAGCCCGCTGTCCCGAGGACAAGAAAAAGGCTGTGTTTAGCCTTTTCGTGCGCGATCCCAATCGTGGACCGTTAAGTCGATATGGGCTTTATCTTAGGTTCCCCCGTATAGGTATAAAAGAAAACCCTTTTCCAGTTCATGTTATCGAGGACCTGGGCGATTTTTACCCGCTTCTCGGCGCTCGCCGTTTCAAGGTGAAGATCTTCGTTAATCCTTTTTAGGATTTTTTATTTTCGTATACGCTGGCATGAGCGAATAACATTTTTGATTCGTTCTCGCAAGAACGAAATGGATGGTGCTTCAGGTTCAGGGTTCGGCGGGGTGTGGCTTGTGGATGGTTCGGACGCGGCATTTTCCTCCGACTCCGATAAGTTGAGGTACTTTTGCCAACTCTCAGAGGCGGATCCCGAAGCCGACCCAGAAGAATTCATCCAATTTATGAGAGCGGATTCGCTACCGAAGAAGACCCCCAAGAGAGAAAGAATCACCAAGGCGAGACTCCCAGGGCAGCCCATCTTTCTCAAAAAGGAAGAGAGGGTGAGCCCAGAACCCCATTCTTTCAAGAAAGTTAGAATAGAATGAATTCTGTCGAAAAAGAAAGCAGGAAAATAGGAGTAAGCGAGTAGGGTCAACAAGATTCTAAACGAATACGCGAAGGATATTTTTTATATTATTCCAATTATTATTTATTGATTGATTATATAATTTTTTTTAGATCCATATTCATTTTCATTTGCAAATACAAACTCTCTTGCATTTTATTTTGACTTTAGCGCTAAGGATAAGGGAACGGAGAAAAAAAGAGCTGGCTTGGCTGGTACATCAAGCATATGACATATTGCTTGTTCGGTGTGGTACACATATCTGTCAATGTCAATCAAGTAAGAAAATTCATTCCCACTGTCTGAGGAAAAGGTGAAGAATTGCAATTTATTGAGCTTGTAAGGCCCGTCCCCGATAAAGGGTATAAATAGGGCTATAAGTAGGCCGTTTGCTATTGCAATAAGGGCTGCTCGCCTTTCCTTTTGACGGCTTGGCTTCCTATCGCTCCTATGTAGTGGTCGGCCTTAAAAGGAGTCTTCCTACCATACCATCATGCATGCCTATGTTATAGTGCGTTAAGCTTCGGCAGAAGCAAGCAAGATGATGAAGCGAAGCTTCGTAGACAAGGCTCGTTCCGTGCTTTACTTACGAGCTCGTGTAGTAAGGCCTCGCCCTACTTCAATAAGGGCTTATGCACTCCACTCGTAAACGAGCGTTAGAGCTTTTTGAGCGAGCGAGCGAAGCCTTCCCTCACCCGAGAATTGCATTTCCGCTTCAGCTTCCCCGGTTTAGTTGGTTTGGAGGATTAATTGATTGGATACCCAATCCGCATAATCTTTCAAAGTCACTGCTTCTACGACGATAGGCGTAAAGGCATGATTAGTTCCACAAATCTCACTGCACTGACCATAGTAAACTCCTTCTCGTTGTACCGAGATGGAGGTAAGATTTGAACGACCAGGTACAGCATCACATTTGACACCTGAGGAAGGTACAGCCCAACTATGAGGTACATCAGCGGGTGTTACAATCATACGTAGATGAGTTTTGGCTGGTACAACCACTCTATTGTCAACTTCTAATAAACGTGATTGACCCAATTCTGGATCATCTTCTGGAATCGTATAACTGTCAAAAGTGAGTGACTGTTCATCGGAACTGTTATAGTCCGAATACTCATAAGGTTGGGTCGACGCCCGCCTCCCCCCAAACTTGACTTGCAAGTTTCCCCGCAAAAAGCTCTCCACGCCTACTCTTATTTTTAAAGAGCGCTATTCTTCTTTAGTTAGGTAGTTCTCCCCCCTCTTGAGTCACCCTTATCTAAAAAAAAAGGACGGAGTCTATCTAGATCATAGGATCACTGTATTCAGAGGTCAATTCTCTTTCTTTGACCTCCCACCGTTCACGACATCCCTTGCTTCTCGCAAGAACGGCTCCTCGGTGGAGGAGTAGAAGCGCTGGTCCCCTTCGGCCAAGTGCTTGTGCGTGCTCTTACCTACCGTAGGACCTCCGTCCCCGAAGCGAAGAAGGAGGAGCAGGAACAACAGGTTGTCCTCTCTTGGCCCAGTAGTTCCGCAACTACTACCGTGGTTGTTGCCAACGGGGATCCCCCATTCCGAAAGGTAACGGGGCCGGCCCTTAGGTCCAAAGTTGTATGCCACTGCTGTGGTGCCGATAGATTCACTACTGAAGCCCCGTTATCGGACATTGCGGGCTTAGCATCTATTTTTCGTATATCGCTCCACCACACCGAGAAGAGGTATGTGTACCTCCAGCAATAACAAGAATGGAACCATAGGCTCCTATGCTGGGAGCATTTCGGGGTATAGGTCTAACCACCTCAACTCCCCGTTTCTGGCATGCTATAGTTCTTTTAGTCTCTCGACGACGGGAATGGGAGATGACCGGTAAGCCAGATGCTTCGCGAACCACCGGTACATTTCGTTGCACTTAAATCACCCTCGTTAAGAGGCGCACTCCGATACCATTGATGTCCAATAGCTTTGATAGTAATGGCTGGATCTACTAATACCCCGTCCATTGAGTATAACAGAGCAAACGATGGTATAGCAATGAACAATGGAATGACACTAGGAAAAATGGTCCGAATAATTTCGATAGTAGTTCCATGAACAATCCTTTGCGGGATTGGATTAGTTTGCTCGTTGAAATGCCATAAAGCGCGAACCAACATCCGTGATACGAAAACCAAAATCAGAATGAGGAAGAAAAAGATATCGTGATGTAAGTCAATGATTCCTTGCATCATAGGTGTTGCTGCGTCTTGAGATCCTAATTGCCATGGTTCCGCAGCATCACAAAGAGCGATTGTGAGGAATCGACATTCTAATGAACGAAGAATCATTGGCAGCACCAGAAGTAGGACCAAACCGAGAGTGAGTAGCATAGACAAGGATAGATTTGTGAATGAGACATAGTACTCACCAATATTCAGATCCAGAATTGGGTGAATTCCAAATTGATATTGATCCAACGGGCTGTTGAGATTAGGTAGGTTACCAAAATACCCTCTGCCTTGTTGGGCAATCAAGTAGTCCCAGTTGCCCTCGGCAGACATTCGGGCGTGCAGATCTTGTATTCTCTGACCAAAACAACTACGTCCCTGAGGTGTGTGAATCTCCTCGAGTAAGGAGCGCCAAAAAGCGTCGTAGTCCGCAATCGCACTCTCACGCCGGATACCAGAGAATAGATTCACACGGAAAGCGCTTATTTCCTGTACTGACGGGAGATTCAGGTTCCTCTCACGCAAGATACCTTCCATTTCTCTAAATAAGGGGAGGGCTCGGAGTACCCTATGCACATCCTCCACCGATTCCGATTCTCGATTTAGTGGGATTCCAGGCATCCCACGAGTTGCAATCATAATGGGTTTACTACTTGATAATAGCATTTTTCTATCCGTTAATAAAAATATCATCGTACTTGACAATTCCATCTTTTTCAGCTCTGCTCCCAAAAGAGAAAGGAGACTAGACTGATCCATTCTTGACGTCGGCGTTGGTTTTTCCAACGAAACGAAAAAAAGAACATTCGAACAAATAGACTTGATTCCATGACAAAACAAAATGCTAGTTCTAACGAACAGCGTTTGTCCCATCGACTTTACTTTGGCCAATGATACTACTACTACTATATACTATATACTATATACTATATACTATATACTATATACTATATACTATACGCGTTTTCTGAGGAGCAACATGAGACTTGATTTTCCTATAGTCTGGCTACTATACTATACTATAGAACCCTGGGCCATGTTTCCCGAGAGAGACTGCCTTCTCTCAGGCCAGCAGTCTTATACTTATAGTCGACTGCTCTATGACGATCTGACCTCTTTCCTGGGCTCTGCTCGCTCGTCTACGCTCCGACCAATTCAGTCAAAATCGAAAAAACGATGTTTCGTCTAAGAATAAGAAATAGTAGTAGTAGTAAAAAAGTGCACTTTTTCCATATATTTCGAGGGATCCCTATCTTTATCTCTATCCACAGAGATACCTATCTATTCTATTCTATATAGAGAGAGATTTTTCTAAAAATTGATCTAGACTATCCTCTCCTCTATCCGGATAGATATGTCCCTATGAGCGACTAGGCCGATCTTTTTTATATGTTTTGGCCACGTCCGTTTCCGCTCCGAAGAGGAAGGTTTGGATCTTTCAATCTTATGTCGTGAGGGATGTGACCTATGTTAGGTCCATAAGATACCACAGCTTTTAGTGTTCTATGATTCACCTCCGAATAATGAGTAGGTAGTTCGATCCTTTTGATTCTTATCTTCCTAGTAATAGTAAACGGGGATCCGGAGCAATAGGTCGAATTTCTATATAATTTGTTTGTGTAAACAAAAGGGCTTATTGCTCTTTTTCGGTTTTCGTTTTCCTCGATAACTTTGAGGATCTCCTCTACCCCTTCCTCTTCCTCCTTCCTTCTTTTCCATAAGAAGAAGTATTTGAAATGAAACAAATTCCTCTTCATTCTGTTGTGCTCAGCGAAGGAACTGCCTAAGCATACTTTTGCGGATCCAAACTTCTTTGTTCTTTCTAAGTCTTCTTCTTGCATATAAGAACGCAACTCTTGCAAAAACCCGGATTTTAGTAGTAAGCGGCATCCCCTCTGAGTTGTGAGTAAGCGGAACCATTCTGTTTTTGTTCTTCTCCAGATTCTGACCGGTAGGAATTTGCCTATGATTTTTCCAACTGATATGTCGATATAGAAAGATCTCCTTATTTCTTCACCGCGGGTTCTCGCGTCATTTTCTTTAAAAGATATTAGATCACCATGGGAAACTTTAAAATGAGTAATGGTTACCAGTCCATTATTCAAACAAACCCTTCGATGACTTATCGGCTGCCTTGCTTGAGGAAGAGTGTCACTAAAACGGAGACGAACCGGAATCACGTCCGATCTTGTTTCTTGATTGAGTAAAAAAGGGATATATGAAGTTCGTTCTCTTCCTCTGTGCATCTCCCTTATGGGTAAATCCCCATAATAAAGGGACAACTTTCGTGTAGTTTGTGATTTGATGTTACTGTTTAGATTTTCTCTCTGAGAAAGATTTCTTTTAATGGATCTCCTCTTGTTCCTCAATCTTCGGAGAATGCGGCGTTGGATTAGAGAAAGTTCTCTGTTCCGAACATTTCCTGGAAGTAGACGGCACGTTTTAAATCTTAATGCAGGCATATTTCGTTGAATCAGTCTTTTTCGCCACATCGCGTATAAAGGGAATCGAACCCAACTCTTCCACGAACCCCCCACGAATGGTCCTCCCTTAACTCAATGAACTTTGAGAATTCCTTTGCCTAGTTTTTTTCTTTTCAGTTCTCATAAGTCCTTGATATACTAGCCTCAATACTTGACCGACTGCGTCACAGTGCTCAGGTAAAGTGGCAGTGGTTGAAAGCGAGCGGAAACGTCAGTGTTTTCTGTGCGTTACGATAGTAGTGGTGAAAGAAAATCCAATTCAAATATCTCAACGTAAAAGGAAAATCGTTTCACTTTGATTTGAAAAGAAAGACTCCAGCTAGCTATATGAGATCGAACTTCTTCCATCACTCTATCTACGATATTCATTGCACCATGATTGAAGGCCTACGCATCTTCTTTCGGGTATTTCTTATTGGTTGACATAAATTATAGACACCGTGGGGACGTCATCTAGACAAAAAGGGAAACGATTTATGATAGATTACCATCAATCCCATCTTATGGTGTTACACCCATGGACTAAAGATACTAGTCTTCCTACATTGCATCTATTGGGTTGAGAGAGGATCTCCTTTCTCCTAAAAATCCTCCTTGTCCATGATACTTACTTGCAATCAATTCATAGTCTTCCCAAGTAGCTTCTAGGTTGGACCAATGAATGAGCACTTGTGGTACCGCTGCATTTCTGGAACGGCTACTGCCTACATAACTTGTCTTCCTCTTTTCAAGGAAGTCAGTATCAGACCATATGTAGTTCTCGTCTCGAGGGTCTTACTTCCTTTTTCCCGGACCAAAGAAAAGAGATAATTTATTAGCCTTCTCACATGGACATAAAGACACGAGTTAATCATTCGCATGCAGCCTCACATAAACAACAAATAACAAGCGCATGCAGCCTCACATAAACAACAAATAACAACGCGCACAAGCTTAACACTCATATATTTTTTTAGATAATATGGACATAAGATTCCCCTCTTACCCCTAACTAACGATTATGCTGCTCTCGTCCTGTTTTTCCATACTTCCCGCAGCGCAAGAAAAAGAAAAACTAGAAATAGGAACAAACCGAGACCGAGAGCGAGAGCGAGAGGGTGAATGCCAAATTGATCCAAAGGACTCTCCGCTAAATGCATCGCAGCGAAATTTGCCGCTAAATTCTCATTCGCTAGCTCAGCTATTCCGTACTTGAAGGCTTCACTTTCAGTGCCATTTGCTACTAAATCCCGGAGCTGTGATCGAAGAAATCCTATATTAGCACTCCCCCCATGTATTCGTTCGGCTGCAACTAGAATCTCTTGGTGATCCCTGCCGGGCATTAATTTGGCCATTTCCTCGCGTATAGCCCCTTGATATTCTACGACCCTTTCATCGGTCGGGTTTGGGGATGGCCGATTTACGGACGAAGAGGAAGAGGGAGTACCACTGTCCGTTAAGAATACTCCTTTCACGGAAGAAGGGGATGGCTGGTTCACAGAAAAGGATGCTAATGGCGAGGGTTGATTGACAGAGGAAGAGGATGCTAATGGCGATGGTTGATTGACAGAGGAAGAGGACGAGGGAGTCCCAAAAGAAATGAATCCTTCTGAAGAAGAAGGACTATGAGAGTGTAGACTAGAATTGCAAGACAAAAAAGACGATGAACTGGTGCTACTGGCACTCCCTCCCGAAAGATCACCCATTTTATTTCTGATATCCAACATGAGAAGATCTTCTGGTCTAGAATTAGTCGTTTTTTGCATTTCTTTATTTGGTTGGGAAAGGAAAGAAGAGATCGCGAACCGCGCCCACACAATCTCTTACACAGCAACACTGCTTGTCAAGTTAAGTAGCGACCTGCATACAGGGGACCCCCTCGTGCCCCACCCCAAGGGCTGACTCTTCTTTCATTACATACGATTTTTGTTACTGATCAAATTTGATTAATGGATGTCTCAGAAGACAGGCTTTCTCCGACAAGAAAGATGAGAGGAACCGTGGAGTTGGACCAATACGTTGGAATAGATAGCTCTGTTGCTTACTTTCAAGCTTTAGATAGCTCTGTTTGTTACAAGCAAAGAAGAAAAGATATAGCTTTAGTTTTACACCAGCTACGCCCTTCCCCATTGCAACGTTGTTGGTTTTCGTTTTATTTTTGGATCCATGCAAGCCATTTCCTGTTGATAGGAAGGCAGAGTAACAAGTTGATTTCGAGTACCATACCTCCTTTCCGGTTCACAGACAGATCGAGGGTCACACCTTACACTTGCGTCACCTGCCTGCCCTTCTCGGTTTAATTGAATAAGACCTAGGACCAAGGATGCATTTTTTGAATGGAGTCTTCTCTCTAAATATTTCCGGGAAATATACCGGGTCAAACCTTCCGAGCTAACTGGACCCTACCCTTTTTCAGAGAATCATTCCTCCCCACTCTCTGCCCTTCTAAAAAGAAAATGCATTCCTTCGCACTGTGCTTGACTTTCGCTCTTATAGCACTCTTTTCCTTAATGCCTGTTGGCTCTAGCACTGTGCTCTTTGCTTCTAGTCTCGCTAGCTATGAAACTTCCACTGAAAAAGAAGAATTTCCACGCCCACCAACTGCAGAAGCTCAATCAATGGCCACTACCGACAAGGGGACAATAGAGCTGCATTGAACACGCATCCAGCACCTCGAGTCACTACCAACCAGAAAACGAGCGATATAGGAGGTAGACTGCCCGCTCCACAACGAGTGAAGAGTGCCGTAGAGCTGGAGACATATCCTTCCTGAAAGCCAATCGATCTGATCTGTTGGATAGTGCCTGAAAAGCTATTCCTCGCTAGCGCTGTCTTGTCTGTTCCTGTTCTGGATTGGGGCACGGGCTTTCTGTAGATTGGGAATTGCTGCTTCAACAATAGGAGCACAGGGCTAACGCCTCTTGTTTAGGTTTTAGAAAAGTAGAAAGGAGAAAATTGGACTTTCAGAACTAATAACTATATTCTTTGTCTGATTTCTTTAATTGTCCGAGTTCTCTCATTAATGAGTTGGCTCGGCCATCATCAAGTAGTGAATCCCCTCTCGGGGAAGTCCCATTTCTTTCTGAACGGGAGTCGGAGTTTCTACAAATTGTATGGAAGTGGTATTTGTAGATTGTGTCAGTGTTTAGCCAAGATGTCTCCCTTTGCGAAACGAATCCAAGGGCGGAGTGTTATCGCTTGCGTCGGTCCCACCCACCCTTGGGAGGGCCCCCGGCCTTATCCTTATCCTTATAGTGATCTCGCTTTGAAAAGAGGACTTTCATAACAAGTGGAGTCGTCTTGTGGGTATCAACAAGAAAAACCCTTCTCACATAAGAGCTCAAGAATAGATGCCTTGCCCCGAGAACAGGGATTTGAACCATTGGACTTTTCTAGCTGTCCTGCCACTGGGTTCCAAGTTCGTACGTAGTCTAGTCCATTTCTAGGCAGGAATTGCATTTTATGACATTGGCCCGTTCCTCAATACAATAGTTCCGTAGTGCCAGGTGGGAAGCATCCTTCTTTGAATATGATGATGGGCTCCCCGGTTTCAAAGATAATAAACCTATAGTTATATTACTTGCGTGTTGGTAAGGCGGCTAAGGTTCTTACGTATCATAGTTTAGTTCCTTGTTTGTCTAAGAGGAGTTCATATAGCCAGTCCAGTATGGAACCAGATCCGGATATCCGTACTTTTGGTGGTGCGGTTCAGAGCAGAGGAGAGGTTCGGTAGGTTGACAAGAAAGTGCGCCGCTAGCTTTTGTGTGTTCACACAAGGTCAGAAGGAACCTCCGAGTGGATCCAACAAAGAATCGATTCTATGCCTTCTCTTTCAGTGTTCGTAGGGCTGGAAATTATACACGCTGGTAACTAGTAAGCTGGAATAGTCAGGTTAGGAATGGAAAAGAAGGAAGGAGGAAGCGAGTTCTCTACTCTAGTGAAGCTAGTGCTAGTTCTGTACTCTAGTTCAGTCCCCAAGGCGCGAGTGAAGCCCTTCTCCATACCTTCGATAAACTACTTGCCTCATGGAAGTTCAAGTTCTCTTTCATAGAATGACTGGCTTTACATATCTCCTTATTCGTAGGAAATGAATGGGCAGCAACTTAGAACCGAAACCGGAAGGCAAGAAACCGAGCTATTCAAGAGAGATCCGGCACATCACAAGATAACGAAACAACTTGGAAAGCTAGTTCGGAAAGTTCACCTATGAAAGCCCTACTCAATATTGCCTCGGGCCAGGTCAATAGATGAACACATAGAAGTGAGTAGAAAAAGCAAACTTTAGTGAATGAATGCGATCTAGACCCTGCAACTAGACCGAGCAAGAGGAAAGGAATGCGATCCTCAAATAAAAGAATCTATCTAGCACTAGCAGCAAGGAATGAGATAGAACCTCGAGCAAGAGATATGAGCGTTGATCTGATCTTATGAGAATACTGCGGCACTCTTTTGGTTCTTCTGATTTCTAGTCTAGTTTCCTTTCCTTAAGGGACAGGGCGGCGTAGAGCTGAGGAGAGAGACAGATGGATGGCAGATGTGAATGAATTGCAATATGCATGCTGCCTGCCACCGAGGAGTAGTAGTATTGATGCCAGTGTGGAAGAGTTCGCTGGATCATTCTACCGGAGTCAATCAGTTTGATTCGTAACAAATGAGATTAGTTCACGTATAACGAGCATAAAGACGAATCTAACCGCTAGTTACTCTACTCATTGGCTCCATCCCGTTTTTGAGGCCTTCTCTTTTCGTGATCTGGGCCATAAATCAATGGTGCCGCAGTCTATGAAGCAAGAATGGCCAATGACATACGCTATGGAAGCCGTAAACCCTGGATTGGAAAGCGGAGATTCTTCTGAGAGAACTGGAACTCTGACCCAAGGCAAGACTTGACTTCTCTGATCATCCCTTCCCTGGCGCCTGAGCCCGGCAATACAATAGCAGACAGGTCAGTTGTTCAAGTCCGTCTGGTTGATAGGTCAGCTCAGTATAGAATCTTGTATGGTAGTCCAGTAATGACCAGGCAAGTGAACCGGCTTGAGAGACGTAAGAACCGGGAGAACACAGGACGCACGGAAAACTTTCCTGCTCGAGTAACAGAGTCTTGGCTGGCGGAGTTGGAGAAGGGGCACCGACCAGAAGCTAGACAGAAGAATGACCTTATTTCCTTTACTCTCCATTCCATTTGTCCTTCAACCGGATTAATGGTCAACGACATTTACAGCCTTTCCTTCACACAAGGTTTTTAATCCATCTCCCCTGCTTAGGACAGTAAGGGGAAGTAGCGATATTCCGATTCCTTCGTGGGGAATCAACGAAGGGTCCAGCTGCTTTAGTACTTAAGTTAACGCCCCAGCCCTTATCCAGAAGGTAGATGCGGTAAGCCAACTCCTATCCTTCTTGCGGAAAGGGCATTCAATGCCATCTGAATTCCCTTCCTTGCTTCGAGGAGCAGGTCGAATAGTCAAAGAAGGGGATGGCTAATTCCAGGAATAGAGTAGCATTCTCAGGCACTACCCTCAGTTGCAGCCTCAGTCCATATAAAACAGTCAATCTACCAGCAGCAGAGGCTGCAGATACATGTCCACCACCTGTTTATCTACTACCATAAGCGGGAGCAGTTGCAGGTAAAGTGTTGTGAGGGCTTTCATTTGCGCGTTAAGGGCAGTTTCTGTTATAGCACTAGAAATCAGTGCCGTTAGTCCCTTCTCGAACAGCAGTTTTAGCAATTGAATCAGCTGTTTCCTAATAGACTAGGCTGTTAGCAGGATTTGCAGGCGAGACATGAGGAGGCATAGAAGGAGCAATTCCATTATGTGCTAAAGGCTGCGGAATAAGAGCTCTTAGTCCTTTCGGCGTAGAGAACGAATCCTCTGTTGCAAGAAGAAGGGCAATGCCGATTGTAAGGTTAAGTATTACGTACGTCAAACCAGTCAGTGACTCATTTAAGTGTTGTGCGAAAAGGTAGCCTTTTGGCAACTGCAACCATCCATAGCGAGCGACGGAAGATCAATAGGCTGTTTTTTCATAAGTTGATAAAAGGAGAGAGCAGCTTAATGAGAGAAGTAGCAGTGAGGGCGCTAAGCAGGTGTCAAGTTAATTGGTCTGAGAGCCAAGCCAGCTTTCAATTTCAAGTAGTAAAAAGCAGGCATTAAAGTAGGTGAGTAAGTCAAGTTCTCTAATGCTTGAAGCTGATACGCGCCTTTGTTGCCTTCTGTCTTCTTCCCTTTGGTAGTTCTGTTTCCAGCTGAGGAATTGGAATAAATAAGTAAGGCTAACTAAAAGAGAGAAGAGGGTCTACAGTCATTCTATCTCAACACTGAAGAATAAGACGTCTATCCTTACTCTTGCATTAAATAGAATAATCAGAAAGGGAGGGTAGTATAGATTGAATCAAGCTTCAATTCCAACTAAAGATGAATCTTTGAACTATCTGAAGGGAGCACTTATTAAATACAGCGACATAAATAATTTAGAATACCCAAGATGGGTCGACGTTCAAAAAGACGCTATCAGTCATATATCCCTGTCGATAAAACAGAAATGAAAAACAAAACTCTATTTTTTGTTGCTGATCTAGAAACTCTTTTTATTAAAAGACGAGACACGGATGTCGACAAAACTCACGTGCCCTACGCAGGGGGGTATATGATGGTTGATATGGAAAAGCGGGTTAACGCGGAGCATATTACGACGTTCTATGCACATGACTACTCAAAAGTGTGCCAGGATTTTCACGATATGAGTGAAAAGATGCTCACAGAGATGATTAATAGAATAGTAAAGGATGTTCAAAGAAGAGGAAGTTCAATGGTTGTATACTTTCACAATTTATCTCAGTTCGACGGTATTATGATACTCTCTTTTTTAACTAAAAGTTATAAAAACTGTCATATAGAGCCCATCATGAGAAACGACTGTATTTATTCCATAAAACTGTATAAGGTATCCAAAAATGGGGATAAAAGGCTTGTTTTAACGTTCATGGATTCGTACCTCCTGTTGAAAGTAAAGCTCGCTGATCTAGCCAATAGTTTTTGCCCAGAATTGGGGGGGAAGGGATCTTTCGATCACCAGAATGTCACCGTTGATAAACTACCTAGTATTAGGGAAGACTCTTTAACTTATCTTAAACAAGATATTCTAATAACAGCTGCTGTTATGCAACGCGCTAAAGCCATTATTTGGGAAGAGTATGGGATTGATATCCTGAAAGTATTAACAATATCAGCATTGGCCCTAAAAATATTTAGACGTGTTTACTATAAGGATGATGATGATAATCGCATCTACATTCCTGACGATAATGAGGCTCAATTTATTAGGGAAGGCTACTACGGTGGTCACACGGACGTGTATAAGCCATACGGGGAGAATTTGTATTATTATGATGTAAATTCTCTATACCCCTCATCTATGCTAGATGATATGCCTATAGGCAAGACCCGCTGGGTTAGTGATCTAGGATCAAAGAAATCAAAGATTGTGTTGAATGATATGTTTGGGTTCATTAGAGCTTTTATAATTTGTCCTAAGCATATTAAAAAGCCTCTTCTACCTTATAAAAAGGATGATGGTACGATAATCTTCCCCACGGGGAGATTTCTCGGTGTTTATTTTCTGAGGAGCTTAAGTATGCAGTAAGTTTGGGCTACAAAGTATACCCGATCTGTGGATATATCTTTGATAGAAAGGAATCACCATTCAAGCGTTTTGTGTACGACATCTACAGCAAAAGGCTGATGCTAAGGCTAAAGGGGAGAAAGCTCTGGATTTCATCTATAAAATCACCATGAACAGTCTCTACGGGAGGTTCGGGATCAGCCCCGAAAGCACAACGACTCAAATTGTTTCTACAGAAGAAAGTAGAAAATTAGCTCTCTATAATGATGGGTTTGTTCAAAGTTATGAGCTTAGTTCAGACAAGTGCCTAGTAACATGCAAAAATGTCAGAAGTTTGGATTTACTGAAGCTTAGTTCAGACCGCCCTACTTATGCTGCTGTTCAAATATCGGCCGCTGTCACGGGTTATGCCCGCATAAGAATGCACCCATTCATTCGAGGGATGACTGCTATTACACGGATACGGACTCAGTCGTTGTTGAGAGGGAACTTCCTGAAGAAGAGGTATCACCTACCGCTTTGGGTAAGTTTAAGCATGAGCACTTGTCGAATATGGCATCTTTTTAGCACCTAAGTCCTATATGCTTAAGGCATCTAGTGTGGACCAACCCATAATAAAGTTTAAAGGAGCGGGTAAAGATGAGGCTGATGAAGAATGGTTCATCAACCAGCTAGCTGACCCTAGGGCTAAAAAAGTGATTTCATATGTCCGAAAGTCAGTAGAAACTTCCGTGAACTGTTGGTTCAAGAGAAAATGTGTAAGTATACCATGGGGTTAGAAAGTAAAAAGAGGGAGTATGTGTTCGACAAAAATGGAGTATGGGTTGATACTAAGCCCGCCATATAGGTGACTTTGATGTGAAAAGTATCAATCCGACCTCCTATCGGATAATATGAATTTGTTAGAGGAGAATGAAGATCTCCGAAATGAATTTTCTAATTCGGAAATCATGATTGCTAATCGGGAGATTCAAGCTGATGCTGCTAAAAAGAGGAAAGCCTCTAAGCTAAGAGGAAAGCCTCTAAGAGGGGGAGACACCCCTTCTCATATATTGAAGAATAGCATGGAATGCATTCCCGAGCTCTATAGTATAGACCATTGCTGAAACAAGATATGAATGAACAATTACAACCGCTTCTCAAGCTAATACCAAACAGAGCCCGAAACCACTCAAGTAAAGCACAAGCTGAAACCAACGAACCTGTGCAGGCTAGGCCACCTTTACTAGTCAGCTACAAAACAGAGGAATAGCGAGGCACCTTCCGGAAACCAGATATGATCCAACCTTTCACTTACAAGAGTCAAGCCAAGGAGAAGGCTAACCCATTTCTGTATATGATCCGCCAGGTCATGTCATGTCTTGTGTCAAACAGATCATTAGTTGTGATCTTTGGTAATTGTCTTGTACAGCACAGTACAGACGAAGATCAACATACCGGATTCCTTCTTGTCTGATTGGAAGGGATGGATTGTGCTTTGGCTCATGTACTCTATAAGGGTTAGTAAACAGGGAATGCCTTTGATTATCTTTTTGACTTTCTATAAGGGTCTTGTTATGTCCTTTGTCTCTCTCTCTGCTCTATAAGGGTCTTGTTTAGTGGTATACTCTTGATCCTTACTCTATTACTACGCAAATAAATTGTTCGTTTGCGGTGATAATGAAGAATCTGGGTTCGCCTTCGGTCAAGAGGAAGAGTCAAGTAGTAGGTGTGGCTGCTCACGGCACCCCGGCACGGTTCTTTAGGTCGATGAATCGAATCTTCCATCCAATACGCTAGGCTAGTTTCTTTCCACAACTCTCGTTCTTACACGACTGATTGGCTGCTTGGCCGGATCTGGATCACTGCTTTAGGATTAGTACTATGGCATTCAACCTAAATGGTTTCAATTTCAACCAATCTGTAGTTGATAGCCAAGGTCGCGTTATTAATACTTGGGCTGATATCATCAACCGTGCTAATCTTGGTATGGAGGTAATGCACGAACGTAATGCTCACAACTTCCCTCTAGACCTAGCAGCTCTTGAAGTTCCATCTCTTAATGGATAAGGTTTTTATCCTAAACATATAGGAAGGAAAGCCGGGTTCTTTTATGAGGAAGAAGCAGTGCACGATTGTGCACCAATGCGCCATAAGAGCTAGCTTTGCAAAAAGGAATTCTATTTCCACTCAGACAAAAAGGTTATCCCTTTACCGCCAAGTATGAACTGAAACTCTTATTCTGGTTTTCACAATAAATATAGAATTACCTAGAACAATACCAGACGTATAATAACACACCTACAAGGACAACCACACCGAATGCCAGGTATCTAGGATTGTCACTATCGTCCTATCTTCTTCACTCCCACTACCTTCTTCTTCACAGCCACCACCTTCTTCTTTACAGCTACTATCCACCCCCTCTTTACAGGCACTACCTTCTTTACTGCTAGCATATTCTATAGTGGCATTCTCCTCTACAGAATCTATGGTATGATCACCATCAGAGCATTTTCCCCCAGAATTCGAATTTATCCGACAATTCCTCTTCTCTCAACTTTCTATCCAAGCAATCCGTTAAAGCCGTCCTTTCCACAACCGCATCATAAGCTTCTAAGATTGATGTACTAATCACTTCCTCGTATGGAATCCATACGAATAATTTACGAACTTTAATAAATCAATAATCAATTCTATATCATGAGTGCGGGTCCACAGATATGAAATCTGGTGCGCTCTCAGTATAACAGTACCACACTGTTACATAAGTACCTAATCTAACTAGTGCAAAGATGTTCCCATAGACATACCTAACACTGTTGTCTGATGTGATGTCACCACGTGTACTAAACATTGCAATACTTTATGTTTTGCAGAAACACCGAAGTTTTCATACTTTTATAATGCCCTTTGTAGGTGGCTATATAAATATCTGTAGCCCTGTTTAGAGAGACCGCAACCCCTTATATTCACTGAAATCTGCACGATAAATCTTTCTTTTCAATTTTAAACGGCAACGAGCGCATATAAAGATAGTGCATACGCATGATAGGATCCATATCTTTCAAACTCAACCCTTTAACCAGACGATTAACCGCAGGTGTGTAATAAGAACTTTCGACAGCGTATTGCACATATGGATTTTTGCAAAGATGGTTTTACGCATGTGGTTATCAATGAAACACTGAAATGGGTTGAATGGGTTACCTATATGAAACATATCACTAATATTTGCATGAATTGAATCCCCCGCGACATCTTCACCCCTTTTTACCTCTTCCGTACTGTTAAGAGCTGCATTAATACTCGAATTAGCCGAATGGCTTAAGGCACCCATTGCAGATGATTCTGGTATATCGTTGACTGTATTAGAAAGTGTGGTATTCAACTGTTCTAATGACTCGACAGTGTTTTCATGATATAATAGTGTGTCCCTTGTTTTTGTTGTGTTGG
>NW_023367349.1:0-33264 GCF_902167145.1 Zea mays
CACGAATCTTGATTTGATGGTAACCTGAGCGAAGGTCTATCTTGGAGAATACCTTGGCTCCTACCAACTGATCAAACAAAACATCAATACGGGGCAGCGGGTATTTGTTCTTGATAGTCACCGCATTGAGAGGGCGGTAGTCAACACACATCCTCAAACTCTCATCCTTTTTCTTCACAAATAAAGCTGGACATCCCCATGGTGAAGTACTTGGGCGAATAAACCCCTTGTCTAACAACTCTTGCAATTGCCTTTTCAGTTCTGCCAATTCCGCGGGAGGCATCCTATAGGGTCTCTTGGAGATAGGAGCAGTCCCGGGTTGCAATTCGATGGCGAACTCAATATCTCGGTCGGGTGGCATCCCTGGCAATTCATCCGGAAAAACATCCGGGTAGTCACGGACCACTGGGATCTCTCCACTGGGGACTCTATCATAACAAAGGCACAAGAACGGGTGCATCCCTGGCCGGGTAAATATAAAACAGTCTCGCCATAAGCAGGGGAATGAATTTCAATGGCCCTGGCTGCAATATCCAACACTGCCTGATGCCGGGTCAACCAGTCAGCTCCCAATATAATTTCCACGCTATCCAATCCTAAGATGAGAAGGGTGGTTCTAATCACAAGGCTACCAAATTTTATAGGCACTTGCCTGTTGATTTGATAAGTGACAACCCTGCCCCCTGGTGTTGAAATTGTAATGCCCCCATCGGTGTGGTGAAAGGGCAACTGGCACTTGGCACTAAATTTGGCACTGATAAAGCTATGCGATGCACCAGAATCAAATAGAATAATAGCAGGATAATTCAAAACTGTAAGATACCAGTCATGACGGGTGCTCCCTCTGGAATATCAGCCATGGTGGTGAAGTTTAGCCTGCCCTGCCTCACTTGCACCTTCTGTCTCTTGCCTTGATTCTGATTAACATTCTGCCCCTGCCTCCTGCGGGTTCCTGGGGCAATTCTTGCATAGTGTCCGGTGTTGCCACATGTGAAACACCTGTTGTCATTTGCCTGGCGGTACTGCTGCTGCTGCTGGTTTGTTCCTCTGAGCTGGAAACTGGGTACGGTTGGGTGCCTGCTGCTGCTGTGGTCGGATCACCCATCTTCCTTGCTGCTGCTGGGGTTCCCCTGTTCTGCGTGTCAGACACAATCCTGAAGCGCTGGGGCTGAGCTGAGGTCCTGTCACAGGGGTCTTCCTCTTCTTTTCTGCCTGTCGAGCTGCAATGCAGTCCTCCTGGGAGATAGCCATGTTGACCAACTCATTGTAACTGTTGGCCTTGACGGTGTTGAGACGATCACGGAGCTTAGTGCTGAGCCCCCTCCTGAACCTGTCTCTCTTCTTCTCATCCGTGTCTGCGTGATACCCAGCATACTGGCACAAGTCATTAAAAGCCTGGGCATACTGCAACACTGTCCTGTTGCCCTGAGTGAGTGCCAAAAACTCATTGAGGCTTCCGGTCCATAATCCCGGCTGGTATATGGGTGTCCCCTGAAAAGCTTGCCTTGAACTCTCTCCACTCCACCTCTCGATCCTCTGGCTGCATGGCAAGAAAATGGTCCCACCAAGTCCTTGCGGGTCCGCGAAGCTGCTGGGTGGCAAACCTGACTTTAGTGACTTCTGAGCAAGCTCCATGGAGTAGCGGGAATTTGGATTCCACCACTCGCAACCACACATCTGCATCAAGTGGGTCCTCTGCCCTGGTGAACAATGGAGGCTAGGTACTAAGAACTCCTGGTAGGTAGCTGCCGCGGGGTGACGCTGATGGTCTCCACCACCATAATGCTGAGGTGGTGGCTGACGCTGGGCCAGCTGTCTCAAGATCTCATTCTGCTGAGCCATGAGCTCCTGCAGAGGTGGGAGGTGGTGGCGGCGGTGGAGGAACGCGCTCCACCTGCAAGTCCTTCTCCACCATTTCAGTGGACAAGTCAACCACAAGCTCCTCCCTGTTGTCCAAAGTAATCTTTGTCGCCTCCAATAGTGCCATCAGATGGGACATCGCCTCTCCACGCATCACTTGCAGACGGTACAAGGCGTTCATGCATCGTACCGACAAGTGGGCAGTGTGGCTTGGGTAGAGAGCCCAGATATCCTTGGCATGCTCCACCCTATCCTTCCACATTGGGTCATCCTCCCTTTCGGCGGGGAACAAGCCAATGGGGTGGGTAGCCAGCTCCAAAGGATGAAATCCGCAGAAGGTGGTCAATCCATGCAGAGCAATCGCCTCGATCGTGTCCTCCGCTCGGTATCCAAAAGACTCGGAGTCCAAAGAGCGCCAGCCTGGCTGCAGGGGATGAGGCTCCAAGGTCATCCTCACCCTACAACGAGGCACTCGGTGCTTCTCGAACTGCTGCACCGCGTACTGAGGGGGAGGTCGCGTATCCGCCCCCCTGAAGTACCTCCCACAAAATGCGGGGAAAACCCTCTCGTGCAAGCCCATCAGTGTGGGACAGTGCATTTCCGTACTCTGAGGATCCGTGGGAAGTCATCTGTGTACGGTTAAGCGTAAGTAAAAAGAAAAAGAATTATAAAAAGAACAAGAAAAATAAGACTCAGTCTTTCTCTAGTTAAATAAAATGGTACTGGGAACTTAGTTGGTTATCATCTTGTTTTTAAGCCTTTACTTAAATATCCATTTGTTTAATTTAAGAATGCATGCATGCTCGCCCTGAACGACCTCACCAATGTAAAGGGGATAGGGAAGAACTCCCATCCTTTATGGTGGCCTATAGGGCCTAATTACGTAGCCACCTAGCTACCCTTCTATCACCCTAAGGCTTCACGTCCTAGGTCTATCCTGCTCGTCCTACTATCTATCCAACATTGTTTCTATCAAATTTTGTTTTGGAAAATGATGGTATCTATATTTATTGATTCCTCTGTGGTGGTACAAGCTCCGATACCAGCTGTGGCGGAACTGCCCGAATTATTCCAACTTAAGTGCCTAAGCCCCGCCTTAGAGGCTAGACCACACTTAAATGGGAATAACCCGTCAATCCCTCGGATCTAGTCCGACACGGCCACTGACAGGATCAAGTACCACAGTCTCACTCGATGGTGAGTCACAGAGCAAATACAATAAAGCATAAGACCATGCGGGTAAGAGTGTTTAAAATTATTACATCATCATCATCGGAGTTTTGCAAAAGTGACCATCATTGTTCGAAGTGCAGCGGAATAAAACTAACGGTAAATAAACAGAGAGATGGGGAAGCCTGGCCCATCACTCCTCATGCTCCTCCTCAGCCGAGGTAGGGTCCCACTCGACAGTCCACCCCGGTGGCAAGATGGATGGCCAAGTCACTCCATCAACCATGTCCTCCAGAGAACCTGTAAAATTGTGCCACAAGCAAGGCTGAGTATACTAATACTCAGCTAGACTTACCCGGTGTGAGGAGTCTACTCCTCTACCTCTAGACATGCAGCTGTTTGGCTGTGGGGTTTGGTTGCCAAAAGCGCTAGCTGAGTTTCTAAGTCAAGTTTTAACTTTGTCAATTTAAGTGTGACTCTCTTAAGGCTAAAAGTGTACTATCTACTCATACATGGTAGCAAGCATTATTAGCAATCAACAACTTATATCAACTCATCACATTTCCACTTGTTACTCAATGTAGCAGCATGGATCAAGCAGTCTCATTAGCTGCGAGAAACAGACGATTCGAATCGAGTTTTATCCTTGCAAGGTAAACCTAAACACACGATATGCAGGGTGAAAGGGAATTAGGCTTACACCTAGTTCCTATATAATTTTGGTGGTTGAATTGCCCAACACAATTAATTGGACTAACTAGTTTGTTCTAGATTATTTGTTCTACAGGTGTCAAAGGTTCATCTACAAACATACTAAATCGACTGTCCGGAATACCGTAGATTATTCCGGACAGGAGAAGCTTTTTGGAAAAACAGGCCAAGCGCGGACCGTCCGGGCCCTTGCGGCGGACCGTCCGCACCACCAGGATGACCCTCGGACAGAACCAATGCAAAAATTTGAGTTTGCACTATGGACCGTCCGAAGGAAAAGAGCGGACCGTCTGAGACCTCGCGCGGACCGTCCGGCCTCTGGCGCGGACCGTCCGGTAGGTGAGGAACCGAAAAACCCGAAGATGACGGGTTCGGAAAAATGAATTATAGCGTCCGCGCGGACCGTCCGGGGTGCACGACCGGATCGTCCGCGCTGGCTTTATCTGACATCTGACGACGCATTAAATGCAATATAGCCGTTGATATAGCCGTTACTACTGACCGTTGCATTTTCAGCCGTTGATCTACAGGCACGGACCGTCCGGACCAGGCGGGCGGACCGTCCGCGGTGGGCAGAATGGAGCAACGGCTAGGAAGTGGTTGGGGGCTATAAATACCACCCCAACCACCTCTATTCACTTCACCCAAGCATTCCAACCTTCAACATTCAATACAAGAGCTAGCAATCCATTTGTAACACCCGGTTTTAAAGGACAAAGCCGGGTGCATCTCATACATGCGCCAAGAAGACAACATATATAATAACAGAGTGTATAGAGATAAATGTCATAAATCATCAGAGTATTTATTACATAGCGGAAGACTTATTACAAATAAAAGTAATAAACATGAAACGAACTAAGGATCGTTGGCGCCAATGTCGACTGAGAAACGCCTCCTAGATCAGATCGAACTCCTCAGCGTTAGGCAGCTCCTCCTGAACCACCTGCTCTTCTCCTGTGGGGGGGGGTGTGAGACAGCAAGAGTGAGCTCACATACGTTCATAGCTCAACAAGTCGTGGGGAATAATGTGGCATGAACTCACCAAAGGTGGGAGTTCATGTAGTGTAAGGCTAATCAATGGAATAAAGGCTGAGGCTGAGCATTGCTTTTATAAGTTGGTCAAATTTTATTAGCAATTACTAAGTGTAAGTAAATACCAAACCTTAATAATAATAAAGAACAATAATAGTAAAATAATCCCAAATGCGATGCAAATGTCAAATTGAATTTAAGTTCCATAATTAATCATGTGAGGGTCCGAGCCGCTCTTGGACCGTGAGCACGGCTAGTATACCAGTTTTACACTCTGCAGAGGTTGTACCCTTTACCCACAAGTCGTGTTTCCCATGTCGCCAGGGTTAGCTAGGCCCTTAGACACTACCAAGGTGAATGGCTAGGGATCCACTACGAGGCCTTTACAAAGTTCCACTAGCTTCCGAAAACCCGCTACAGTTTATGGGAAGATCCAGTACAGGGTTCCTGGCTGACCGCCATCGCAGCAAAATCAACCAGGGACCTCCCCGCACTGACCTCTCCCCTACTGCCCTTGCCCCTTTCGGGTAAGGTAGTCTTCCACTAGCTTTCCTAGTTAATCAGCCAAGGGCGTCCCATTAAACCCTTGTGGTGGCACTGTTTTCCCGGGTGGTTCTCCATGTTCCCATTAACATAATGATCTTATCATGAACATAAAATAATGAACAGATAATAGAAAGTGTAGTCATGAGTCATAAATATCTTTATACCCAAATCCACATAAAGCAATAGCATGTACTACCCAAAAATTTAGTAGTAAACGAGTGGTGAAACAAGGTATAAAGATAGTCAAAATCTAGGGTATCATATTGGGTCCCATCAAAATTAACCTATGCAGATCATTATGAATAATAAGAACATGAATAGGTAAAAGAAGTGATCAAGGGCACAACTTGCCTTCAACGAGCTCCTGCTCAGCTATCTCTACTTGTTGAAGCTCAGGTTCCACAGTGGGTTGCTCGTCTACTCGCATCAACACAATACATACATAGTATAGCCAAAATCAACATCACACCAAACAGATGAATGAAATATACAGTAAAAATCTACACATTAAAATGAAACCATAGGAACTGGAATCACTGAATTCGGAGTTATAGAATTCAAGTTATGAATTTCCTAAGATTTAAGGTGATTATAGTAGGATTAAATGTTAAATTAATGTTCTTACTGTTTTTATGCCAAAACAGAGACACTAAATGGTAGAGAATAATTGTACAAAATTGCAGAAATTGGAATGGTTCAATTTGAAGTTAAAATGAATTTTCTATGCATTTTACAAGTTTCTAGATTTGTTTTTGTATTAAAAATGAATTTTAATATTAATTTCTCTGTTTTTAATATTCCAGGACTGGGCCCCAATTTCCAGAAAGCACAGGGGTCTGCGCGAATAAAATCCTAGACTCAGTGTACAGTGATAGGTGGACGGCGGGTTCTATTTCATAATTCTGCGGGGGGCTCTTTAGAAAAACTGCCCCGCGAAGGGGTATCCTTAGATGTGGGCCGTTGGATCACCAGTGTGCGGCCCAGATTAGATCCACACACGGCCGAAACGGTACATAATCTACACCGTCGGATCTGCGTTCAACGGTCGCGATTTAATTATGCTAAATCTAACCCCATCCATTAGATCTGAGATCGACGGTACCCGAGCTACGTGACGAAGGGGTATCTCTCTTCTAATCAGAGCCGTTCACTGGGAGATCTACGGTTCCCTCCACTTCGCCCCTACATCTAACCATGGCCGTTAGATATGCGATCAACGGTCGACGCAGCGTCCCCTTCCTCGAGCCAAGGCACGACGGTGCTCCCTCGCACGGCGGAGAGCCCGCCGGGATTTCGAATCCGGCCGGCCCGAGCACCAAACAGCAATTAAATCGCGCCACGCAAAGTAGACGCCTCCCTAAACTCGATCCCCCAATCAATTTTAGCCGACTCCGAGTGTCCGACTCGGTACGCGGCGCACAGCGGCGGCGCCATGGCCGGATAGCGGACCCAGGGGGTAAAACTACACCATACTTCAATTCGATAGCGCATAGCCTAAAGGAAGGGATGATGGATACGATGGCGACTCACCAGTGGCCAGCCGAGGTAAGGTGATGCCCGTCCACGAAGCTTGGCGGTCCGGCGGGGATTTTCCGCCACGGTAAGCAATTGACGAGCAATCGACGCCCCTTCGCGGAAGAAGACGCCACACCCACGATCGTGCGATCTTCCCTGACCACCTCCCGCTTCCAATCGACAGCAGGATCCGGTAAACCGTGGCGAATCGAGCACGGCCGCGAGCCCTCTTCTCTCACCACGATTTTGTGTTACACGTGCTCTGGTCACTACGGCGAGGCGAGTAGGGAAGAGGTGGTGGTCACGAGAACCCCTTTAATCCTCTGGAGTCCAAGTCGGGCAGAGGAGAAGAGGTTGTGGCCCGCCATTGTCGCGCGGGTGGTTGCACGCGCCCGCGCGGAGCTCGGCGAAGCTGTTAGCACACGACCCGGCGCGTCGGTCCCACGTGTAAGCGACACCATGCGGCGTGTGGATGAGGAGTGGGCCCGGCTTGTCAATCATACACGGTCAGCGCGCCATCGCACTACCGTTACTGGCAGAGGGGCCCCGCGGAGCAGTGACCAAGGACGCGCGAGCGGAGAAGGCTGGGCGAGGCGCGGCGCAAGGGGGACTGACAGGTGGGGTAGGGGTGTCGGCGCCAAGGATAGCTTGGGCTGCGCGGTGAGGCTTCCCTGGGTGGGCCGAATTGGAGTCTGCCGGCCCAGGTAAGGTTTTCTCCTTTTTCTTTTTATTTTTTCTGTTTTCTTTCTTCATTTTCAAACCAAATTTGACTTAGTTCAAACTTTTGTGGATCCTCTTTCATAAACTCTATTTTTGCATCTAAAAATAGTAAGCCTGAAGATATTTGTGTATACATTTTATTTATTTTTCCATATCTCTTCTCTTTTCCTTATTTTCAAAACTCTAATTTCAAACTTAGGGTTTAATCAAACTTCAAATAATTATTACCTTATTATTTTATCCTCATGGTTTTATTTAATGCACAACACATAAAACTCCAACAAATGCACTTTTTTCTTTATTTTAGCATAATTGTTTTATTTAGACACTCTCAATTACATAGGTGCTCTTTTTATGATGCAAATGAAACACACAAAACGAGGAATTCTCTTTATTACACTTGGTATACAACTTGAGTACTACAAATCCTACCCCCCTTAAAAATAATCTCGTCCTCGAGATTTAAGAAGATCTAGGGAAAAGGTGGGGAAAATCTATACGAAGCTCTTCTTCTCTTTCCCAAGTTGCTTCATCTTCACCATGGTGGCTCCATTGCACTTTGCACATCTTTATAACCTTATTCCTCGTAACTCGAGTCAGAGTATCCAAAATCTTGATGGGGTACTCAGCATAAGTCAAGTCCTCTTGAACACTAAGGTCTTCCATTGGTAACTGTTCTTCAGGCACCCTGAGACATTTCTTCAGCTGAGATACATGAAAGACATCATGAACATCCGCAAGATGATCCGGTAACTCCAATTGATATGCAACCTCTCCCACTCGCTTTAAGATCAAGAAGGGTCCAATAAAGCGAGGGGACAACTTTCCTTTAACTTTAAATCTCCTCATGCCCCGGAGTGGTGACACCTTCAAATAGACATGATCACCCTCCTTAAACTCCAGTAGTCTTCTCCTATTATCAGCATAGCTCTTTGTCTTGATTGTGCAATTCTCAAATTCTCCCTTATCATTCGAACTTGTTCCTCTGCCTCTTGAATAAGTTCAGGCCCAAAGAACTGTCTTTCTCCAGTTTGATCCCAATACAGTGGTGTCCTGCATTTTCTACCATATAGAGCTTCAAATGGTGACATCTTCAAACTGGCCTGATAGCTATTGTTATAAGAAAACTCAGCATAGGGTAAGCTCTTCTCCCAACTGCCACCATGCTTGAGAGCACAAGCTCTTAACATATCTTCCAGCACTTGATTAGTTCTCTCTGTCTGTCCATCAGTCTGGGGATGGTAGGCTGAGCTAAAATTCAACTTTGTATCCAAGCTCTCATGCAACTTCTTCCAAAATCGAGAAGTAAACTGTGATCCTCGATCAGACACGATCTTTTTAGGTACTCATGTAAACAAACTATCCGAGTCATATACAATTCTGCTAGCTTGGCTCCCGTGTAATTAGTCCTCACCGGTATAAAATGAGCCACTTTTGTCAATCTGTCCACAATTACCCAAATAGAGTCATATCCTGCTGGAGTGCGGGGTAGTCCAACAATAAAATCCATACCAATTTCTTCCCATTTCCACTCAGGTATCTTCAATGGGTGCAATAATCCAGCGGGTCTTTGATGTTCGGCCTTGACTCTTTGACATACATCACACTTAGCCACATGTGCAGCACATCTCTTTTCAGTCCATACCACCAATACTTTTGCTTCAAATCTTGATACATCTTAGTGCTACCAGGGTGGATAGAATAATTAGAATCATGGGCTTCTTTCAATATAGTCTCACGGAGGCTATCAATCTCTGGAACACATATCCGATCTTTGAACCATATAGTACCTTGCTCATCCTCCGTGAATTCCGGAACTCGACCTTCCCGTGATTAGATCCTTAATCTCTTGAATCTTAGCATCACCAACCTGACCTTTACGAATCTCTTGCTCCAAGGTAGGTTCCAACTCAATGGTGACTCCTTCAGTGTGAGTAACAATTCCCAGGTTGAGCTTCTCAAAATCTTTTGCCAATTCATCGGGTAGTTGGACAACGAAAGCGGAGTGCACATGCTCCTTCCGACTCAAGGCATCTGCAACCAAATTCGCCTTGCCCGGATGATAGTGAATCTCCAAATCATAATCCTTAATGAGTTCCAACCAACGGCGTTGCCTAAGGTTGAGATCCTTCTGAGTGAATATATACTTCAAACTCTTATGGTCCGTGTATACTTGGCACTTAGTTCCCATAATGTAGTGTCTCCAAATCTTAAGTGCATGCACAACCGCTGCCAATTCCAAGTCATGAGTGGGGTAGTTCAATTCATGTTTCCGCAACTGACGAGATGCATAGGCAATCACATGGCCTTCTTGCATAAGCACACATCCAAGTCCTTGGCCACATGCATCACAGTAAATATCAAATCCCTTCTGCAGATCTGGCATAATCAATATTGGAGGTGACATCAATCTCTCCTTCAATTGATCAAAACTCTCTTGGCATTTCTCATCCCACTTGAATTCTTTCCCTTTCTCCAAAAGCGATGTCATGGGCTTAGCAATCTTAGAAAATCCTTCAATAAATCTCCGATAATATCCTGCGAGTCCCAAGAAACTCCGAATCTCAGTAACTGTAGTGGGCACTCTCCACTCCATTATCTCCTTCACTTTAGCAGGATCCACTGCTATTCCTCCATTAGAAATAATATGACCAAGGAATGGCACCTTGTCAATCCAAAACTCGCACTTGCTGAACTTAGCATAGAGTTGATTATCTCGTAACTTCTGTAGCACCAAACCTTAGATGTTGTTCATGATCACTTTCATTCTTAGAATAGATAAGAATATCGTCGATAAACACCACGACGAATCTGTCCAAAAACTCCATAAACACTTTGTTCATCAAATTCATGAAATAAGCTGGTGCATTGGTTAATCCAAATGACATAACAGTAAACTCATATAATCCATATCGAGTTGAGAAAGCCGTCTTGGGAATATCCGATGGTCTAATCCTCATCTGATGGTAACCCGATCGGAGATCAATCTTCGAGAATACCCTGGCTCCTCTCATCTGATCAAATAAATCCTCAATACGGGGCAACGGGTACTTGTTCTTCACTGTAACATCATTAAGAGATCTATAATCCACACACATCCGCTGTGATCCATCCTTCTTCTGCACAAATAACACCGGTGCTCCCCAAGGTGAGGAACTCGGACGAATGTAACCGGCCTCTTGTAACTCCGTCAACTGCTTCTTCAGTTCCTTCAACTCCTCTACGGACATTCTATATGGCCGTTTAGAAATAGGGGCGGTTCCAGGTAAGAGATCAATAACAAACTCAACTTCTCTATCAGGTGGCATCCCTGGTAACTCCTCTGGAAAGACATCCGGAAAATCTCTGACCACCCGGATGTTGTCACCAACAAACTCCTCAGGCATAAAGAACATTGCACGCATGGATGAGGAGGTTACTGCAATATTAACTTGAAATCTTTCTCCTTTAGTGGTAGTGAGCTCTACGGTACCTCTACCACATGCTATAACGGCCTTTGCCTTTCTTAGCCATGACATACCAAGGATCAGATCTATACTGCTTGACTCTAATATTATAGCAGTAGCTCCAAATTCTCTACCCATAATGGTTAATGTCAATCTACGTGTCATTTGATTCGCCTCAACAGGCCCTTTAGGTGTAATTACTATCAGGGGTTTTCTCATATTAGTAGTGGTATTTCATTTGTGTTGGCATATCGAGCAGACATGAATGAATGTGTAGCACCAGAATCAAATAATATGGTTGCAGGAATTGTATTAACATAAAACATACCAATTACGAGGTCCCCACCATCAGGAGTATCATCAACGCTGACTTGATTCACCCTGGCTATAGAATATCCCTTGCTAGGGGTCTGTTGCTTGTTCTGAGCTGGAGTAGTAGCAATCCTCTGTGGGCAGACATTTGCATAATGACCAATCTTCCCACACTTGAAACATTGAGTGCCCGGACTCTGTCCTGCAAACTTTGTCGGGGTGCCCGTGGGAGTAGCCTGTCGAGGAGGTGGAGTCCTCAGTGGTGATTGCTGAACTGGGCGTGGTCCTCCGGGTCGAGTCGGTGTACCCTGTGGTGAACTGTAGCGAGGACGAACACCGCTGCTACCCTGTCCCTGTGAGATAGCCTTCCTCTTCAAATCGCCCAGTTGAACACGCTTGTGTTCAATAGCAAGAGCCTTATCCAACAGTCTCTGAAATGATGGAAAAGTGTGTGCCACTAGAGCATACTGCAGCGGTCCATTAAGTCCTTCAATAAAATGCTCCTGCTTTTTCTCATCCTCAGCAACTTCCTCTGGAGCATATCTCGACAGCTGAATAAATTTATCTCTGTACTCGCTGACTGACATACTTCCTTGCTTCAGCGACAGAAATTCTTTCTTCTTGATCTTTATCATCCCAGCTGGAATATGGTAGTTCCTGAACTGCGTACTGAACTCTGCCCAGGTAATAGTATCCGCAGCATCATGGGCAGCAGTATAAGAATCCCACCAGTCAGCAGCAGGACCAGTCAGACGTCCAGAAGCATATAAGACCTTCTCCCGATCAGTGCATTGTGCAATATTCAGCATCTTCTCAATTGACTTCAGCCAATCATCCGCGTCCAGTGGATCAGGTGAGCTAGCGAATGTAGGTGGCTTATGACTCATAAACTCTCTATGCTTGTCTCGGGGTGGAACTGGTGGTGGTGGTGGAGGCAATGGCACTTGCTGCTGTTGCTGCTGTTGTTGAAGTTGTTGTTGCAGCTGCTGTTGTTGTGCCCTCCTTTCTTGGCGTATCTCATCTCTCTCCTGGCGCAACTCCTGGCGTATATCTTCTCTTTCCTGACGCATTTCCTGGCGTTCTTGCTGCATCTGGGCACGCATATCAGCCATAGTGTCCGCCATTTGCTGCATCACCGCCATCTGAGCAGCAACCAGTGGATCAACTCCGCCTGGTGGAGGATTAGGAGGATTCATCTCTGCAGGCTGCGGCTGAGGTTGTCTATAAATTCTTCGAGTGTGTCGGTTAGGAGGCAAATCAATTCCACCACCCCTCCTGGTATTGACCATCTGAGTTAGATACATATGGTAAGAAAGAGCAGTAGACAAGGCAGTAATTACAATCGTGTTACTTTGGGGGATTTATTAGCTAAGCAGATTAAGATTTCACCTACTATAGCTAATTCAATACCTTATGTTGGTACATGCTAAGATGTCCATCTATAATAATTCAATCAATCAAAGAAGCAAATCAGACATTTAGCATCAGCACAATCAACCAACATTTTTTTAAGAAAATAGTTTTAACTTTTGTTTCGGGTTCCCTAACTCTTAAGAATGTCATAGGGGTAGGGATTCCAAGGTTTGAAATCCATCTTGTCTCAGAGTAGAAAAGGTAAGAATGATCAGAGTAGAACAGTAGAAGGTGAGATAGGATCAAGATGAGTATAGAAAGAATCAGAGTAAGGTAAGTATAGAATGAATCAGAATAAGATAAGTAAGTAAGGGTTTTGTCCATTTCTATCTAGGTTTCGTCCTACAGTCAACATTTCCTCTGATACCACTTCTGTAACACCCGGTTTTAAAGGACAAAGCCGGGTGCATCTCATACATGCGCCAAGAAGACAACATATATAATAACAGAGTGTATAGAGATAAATGTCATAAATCATCAGAGTATTTATTACATAGCGGAAGACTTATTACAAAATAAAAGTAATAAACATGAAACGAACTAAGGATCGTTGGCGCAATGTCGACTGAGAAACGCCTCCTAGATCAGATCGAACTCCTCAGCGTTAGGCAGCTCCTCCTGAACCACCTGCTCTTCTCCTGTGGGGGGGGGTGTGAGACAGCAAGAGTGAGCTCACATACGTTCATAGCTCAACAAGTCGTGGGGAATAATGTGGCATGAACTCACCAAAGGTGGGAGTTCATGTAGTGTAAGGCTAATCAATGGAATAAAGGCTGAGGCTGAGCATTGCTTTTATAAGTTGGTCAAAATTTTATTAGCAATTACTAAGTGTAAGTAAATACCAAACCTTAATAATAATAAAGAACAATAATAGTAAAATAATCCCAAATGCGATGCAAATGTCAAATTGAATTTAAGTTCCATAATTAATCATGTGAGGGTCCGAGCCGCTCTTGACCGTGAGCACGGCTAGTATACCAGTTTTACACTCTGCAGAGGTTGTACCCTTTACCCACAAGTCGTGTTTCCCATGTCGCCAGGGTTAGCTAGGCCCTTAGACACTACCAAGGTGAATGGCTAGGGATCCACTACGAGGCCTTTACAAAGTTCCACTAGCTTCCGAAAACCCGCTACAGTTTATGGGAAGATCCAGTACAGGGTTCCTGGCTGACCGCCATCGCAGCAAAATCAACCAGGGACCCTCCCCGCACTGACCTCTCCCCTACTGCCCTTGCCCCTTTCGGGTAAGGTAGTCTTCCACTAGCTTTCCTAGTTAATCAGCCAAGGGCGTCCCATTAAACCCTTGTGGTGGCACTGTTTTCCCGGGTGGTTCTCCATGTTCCCATTAACATAATGATCTTATCATGAACATAAAATAATGAACAGATAATAGAAAGTGTAGTCATGAGTCATAAATATCTTTATACCCAAATCCACATAAAGCAATAGCATGTACTACCCAAAAATTTAGTAGTAAAACGAGTGGTGAAACAAGGTATAAAGATAGTCAAAATCTAGGGTATCATATTGGGTCCCATCAAAATTAACCTATGCAGATCATTATGAATAATAAGAACATGAATAGGTAAAAGAAGTGATCAAGGGCACAACTTGCCTTCAACGAGCTCCTGCTCAGCTATCTCTACTTGTTGAAGCTCAGGTTCCACAGTGGGTTGCTCGTCTACTCGCATCAACACAATACATACATAGTATAGCCAAAATCAACATCACACCAAACAGATGAATGAAATATACAGTAAAAATCTACACATTAAAATGAAACCATAGGAACTGGAATCACTGAATTCGGAGTTATAGAATTCAAGTTATGAATTTCCTAAGATTTAAGGTGATTATAGTAGGATTAAATGTTAAATTAATGTTCTTACTGTTTTTATGCCAAAACAGAGACACTAAATGGTAGAGAATAATTGTACAAAATTGCAGAAATTGGAATGGTTCAATTTGAAGTTAAAATGAATTTTCTATGCATTTTACAAGTTTCTAGATTTGTTTTTGTATTAAAAATGAATTTTAATATTAATTTCTCTGTTTTTAATATTCCCAGGACTGGGCCCCAATTTCCAGAAAGCACAGGGGTCTGCGCGAATAAAATCCTAGACTCAGTGTACAGTGATAGGTGGACGGCGGGTTCTATTTCATAATTCTGCGGGGGCTCTTTAGAAAAACTGCCCCGCGAAGGGGTATCCTTAGATGTGGGCCGTTGGATCACCAGTGTGCGGCCCAGATTAGATCCACACACGGCCGAAACGGTACATAATCTACACCGTCGGATCTGCGTTCAACGGTCGCGATTTAATTATGCTAAATCTAACCCCATCCATTAGATCTGAGATCGACGGTACCCGAGCTACGTGACGAAGGGGTATCTCTCTTCTAATCAGAGCCGTTCACTGGGAGATCTACGGTTCCCTCCACTTCGCCCCTACATCTAACCATGGCCGTTAGATATGCGATCAACGGTCGACGCAGCGTCCCCTTCCTCGAGCCAAGGCACGACGGTGCTCCCTCGCACGGCGGAGAGCCCGCCGGGATTTCGAATCCGGCCGGCCCGAGCACCAAACAGCAATTAAATCGCGCCACGCAAAGTAGACGCCTCCCTAAACTCGATCCCCCAATCAATTTTAGCCGACTCCGAGTGTCCGACTCGGTACGCGGCGCACAGCGGCGGCGCCATGGCCGGATAGCGGACCCAGGGGGTAAAACTACACCATACTTCAATTCGATAGCGCATAGCCTAAAGGAAGGGATGATGGATACGATGGCGACTCACCAGTGGCCAGCCGAGGTAAGGTGATGCCCGTCCACGAAGCTTGGCGGTCCGGCGGGGATTTTCCGCCACGGTAAGCAATTGACGAGCAATCGACGCCCCTTCGCGGAAGAAGACGCCACACCCACGATCGTGCGATCTTCCCTGACCACCTCCCGCTTCCAATCGACAGCAGGATCCGGTAAACCGTGGCGAATCGAGCACGGCCGCGAGCCCTCTTCTCTCACCCACGATTTTGTGTTACACGTGCTCTGGTCACTACGGCGAGGCGAGTAGGGAAGAGGTGGTGGTCACGAGAACCCCTTTAATCCTCTGGAGTCCAAGTCGGGCAGAGGAGAAGAGGTTGTGGCCCGCCATTGTCGCGCGGGTGGTTGCACGCGCCCGCGCGGAGCTCGGCGAAGCTGTTAGCACACGACCCGGCGCGTCGGTCCCACGTGTAAGCGACACCATGCGGCGTGTGGATGAGGAGTGGGCCCGGCTTGTCAATCATACACGGTCAGCGCGCCATCGCACTACCGTTACTGGCAGAGGGGCCCCGCGGAGCAGTGACCAAGGACGCGCGAGCGGAGAAGGCTGGGCGAGGCGCGGCGCAAGGGGGACTGACAGGTGGGGTAGGGGTGTCGGCGCCAAGGATAGCTTGGGCTGCGCGGTGAGGCTTCCCTGGGTGGGCCGAATTGGAGTCTGCCGGCCCAGGTAAGGTTTTCTCCTTTTTCTTTTTATTTTTCTGTTTTCTTTCTTCATTTTCAAACCAAATTTGACTTAGTTCAAACTTTTGTGGATCCTCTTTCATAAACTCTATTTTTGCATCTAAAAATAGTAAGCCTGAAGATATTTGTGTATACATTTTATTTATTTTTCCATATCTCTTCTCTTTTCCTTATTTTCAAAACTCTAATTTCAAACTTAGGGTTTAATCAAACTTCAAATAATTATTACCTTATTATTTTATCCTCATGGTTTTATTTAATGCACAACACATAAAACTCCAACAAATGCACTTTTTTCTTTATTTTAGCATAATTGTTTTATTTAGACACTCTCAATTACATAGGTGCTCTTTTTATGATGCAAATGAAACACACAAAACGAGGAATTCTCTTTATTACACTTGGTATACAACTTGAGTACTACACCATTCCAAGACACATTCAAAGCCTCCATCTCTCCAAGTTTCACAATTGAGAAAAGAGATCATTAGTGATTAGTGACTTGAGAGAGAAAGTGATCCATGTGTTATTTGTCGCTCTTGTCGCTTGGTTTTTGCAATCGTGCTTTCTTTCAATCTTCATTGTGATCAAACTCACTTGTAATTGAGGCAAGAGACTCCAATCTTGTGGTGGTCCTTGTGGGAACTTTGTGTTCCAAGCATTTGAGAAGAGAAAGCTCACTTGGTCCGAGGGACCGCTTGAGAGAGGGAAAGGGTTGAAAGAGACCCGGCCTTTGTGGCCTCCTCAACGGGGAGTAGGTTTAAAAGACCGAACCTCGGTAAAACAAATCCGCGTGTCTCACTTCATTATTCGCTTGCGATTTGTTTTGCACCCTCTCTCATGGACTCTATTATATTTCTAACGCTAACCCGGCTTGTAGTTGTGATTATTTTTTTGATAATTTCAGTTTCGCCCTATTCACCCCCCCTCTAGGCGACTTTCAATTGGTATCAGAGGCCGGTGCTTCATTAGAGCCTAACCGCTCGAAGTGATGTCGGGAGATCACACCAAGAGGGATATGGAGACCGGCGACAAGCCCGCTACGAGCCACGGAGCACTTCATCGGAAGAGTCCCGCACCAAGAGAAAGGAGAAGAAGAAGGACTCCTCCAAACGGAAGGAGAAAAGATCTTCTTCTTCACACCACAAGGAGAAGAAGGAGAAATCTTCTTCTCACAAGTCGCATCGGAAAGGCGACAAGCACAAGAGGATGAGGAAGGTGGTCTACTACGAGACCGACACTTCATCAACATCGACCTCCGGCTCCGATGCGCCCTCCGTAACTTCTAAACGCCAAGAGCGTAAGAAGTTTAGTAAGATCCCCTTACACTATCCTTGTACATCTAGACATACTCCATTACTTTCCATTCCATTAGGCAAACCGCCAACCTTTGACAGTGAAGATTATGCTAGGTGGAGTGATTTAATGAAATTTCATCTAACCTCACTCCACAAAAGTATATGGAATGTTGTTGAGTTTGGAGAATAGGTACCATCCGTAGGGGATGAGGATTATGATGAGGACGAGGTGGCCCAAATCGAGCACTTCAACTCCCAAGCCACAACCATACTCTTGGCCTCTCTAAATAGAGAGGAATACAACAAGGTGCAAGGGTTGAAGAATGCAAAGGAAATTTGGGACCTCCTCAAGACCGCGCACGAGGGTGATGAACTAACAAAGATCACCAAGCGGGAAACGATCGAGGGGGAGCTCGGTGGCTTTCGACTTCGCCAAGGGGAAGAGCCACAAGACATGTACAACCGGCTCAAGACTTTGGTGAACCAAGTGCGCAACCTCGGGAGCAAGAAGTGGGATGACCAAGAGGTGGTTAAGGTTATTCTTAGATCACTCATTTTCCTTAACCCCACTCAAGTTCAATTAATTCATGGTAATCCTAGATATACTCAAATGACCCCCGAGGAAGTTATCGGGAATTTTGTGAGCTTTGAATGCATGATTAAGGGCTCAAAGAAGATCAACGAGCTTGACGAACCCTCCACGTCCGAGGCGCAACCGGTGGCATTTAAGGCGACGGAGGAGAAGAGGGAGGAGTCTACACCGAGTAGACAACCAATTGACGCCTCCAAGCTTGATAATGAGGAGATGGCTTTAATCATCAAAAGCTTTCGCCAAATCCTCAAGCAACGGAAGGGGAAGGATTACAAATCCCGTTCCAAGAAGGTTTGCTACAAGTGTGGTAAGCCCGGTCATTTCATTGCAAAATGTCCTATATCTAGTGACAGTGACAGGGGCGACGACAAGAAGGGAAAGAGGAGAGAAAAGAAGAGGTACTACAAGAAGAAGGGCGGCGATGCTCATGTTTGCAGGGAATGGGACTCGGACGAGAGCTCCACCGACTTCTCCTCCGACGAGGACGCCGCCAACATCGCCGTCACCAAGGGACTCCTCTTCCCAAACGTCGGCCACAAGTGCCTCATGGCAAAGGACGGCAAAAGGAAGAAGGTTAAATCTAAATCCTCCACTAAATATGAATCCTCTAGTGATGATAATGCTAGTGATGAGGAGAATAATTTGCGTACCCTTTTTGCCGATCTTAACATGCAACAAAAGGAAAAATTAAATGAATTGATTAGTGCTATTCATGAGAAGGATGATCTCTTGGACTCACAAGAGGACTTCCTTATTAAGGAAAACAAAAAGCATGTTAAGGTTAAAAATGCTTATGCTCTAGAGGTAGAAAAATGTGAAAAATTGTCTAGTGAGCTAAGCACTTGCCATGAGACCATTAACAACCTTAGGAATGAAAATGCTAAATTAATTGCTAAGGTTGATTCTCATGTTTGTATTGATTCAACTTCCAATCCTAGAAATGATAATGTTGATTTACTTGCTAGATTGATGAGTTGAATGTCTCTATTGCTAGCCTTAGAAATGAGAATGAGAAATTAATTGCTAAGGCTAAAGAATTAGATGTTTGCAATGTTACAATTTCCAACCTTAGAACTAAGAATGATATGTTGCATGCTAAGGTTGTAGAATTAAAATCTTGCAAACCCTCTACATCTACTGTTGAGCATACTTCTTTTTGCACTAGATGTAGAGATGTTGATATCAATGCTATTCATGATCACATGGCTTTAATTAAACAACAAAATGATCATATAGCATTATTAGACGCTAAAATTGCCGAGCATAACTTAGAAAATGAAAAGTTTAAATTTGCTAGAAGTATGCTCAATAATGGGAGACGCCCTGGCATCAAGGATGGCATTGGCTTCCAAAGGGAAGACAATGTCAAACTTAATGCCCCTCCTAAGAACTTGTCTAACTTTGTTTAGGGCAAGGCTCCCATGCCTCAGGATAACGAGGGTTACATTTTGTACCCTGCCGGCTATCCCGGAAGCAAAATTAGGAGAATTCACTCTAGGAAGTCTCACTCTGGCCCTAACCATGCTTTCATGTATAAGGGTGAGACATCTAGCTCTAGGCAACCAAACCCGTGCCAAGTTGCCTAGAAAGAAAACTCCTAATGCATCAAATGATCATGATATTTCATTTAGAACTTTTGATGCATCTTATGTTTTGACTAACAAATCCGGCAAGGTAGTTGCCAAGTTTGTTGGGGGCAAACACAAGGGTTCCAAGACTTGTGTTTGGGTACCCAAAGTTCTTGTTTTCTAATGCCAAAGGAACCAAAACCGTTTGGGTACCTAAAGTCAAGAACTAAAATTGTTTTGTAGGTTTATGCATCCGGGGGCTCAAGTTGGATACTCGACAGCGGGTGCACAAACCACATGACAGGGGAGAAGAAGATGTTCTCCTCATATGAGAAAAACCAAGATCCCCAACGAGCTATCACATTCGGGATGGAAATCAAGGTTTGGTCAAAGGATTGGGTAAAATTGCTATATCACCTGACCATACTATTTCCAATGTTTTTCTTGTAGATTCTTTAGATTACAATTTGCTTTCTGTATCTCAATTATGTCAAATGGGCTACAACTGTCTCTTTACTGATGTAGGTGTCACTGTCTTTAGAAGAAGTGATGATTCAATAGCATTTAAGGGTGTGTTAGAGGGTCAGCTATACTTGGTAGATTTTGATAGAGCTGAACTCGACACATGATTAATTGCTAAGACTAACATGGGTTGGCTCTGGCATCGCCGACTAGCCCACGTTGGGATGAAGAATCTTCATAAGATTCTAAAGGGAGAGCACATTTTGGGACTAACAAATGTTCATTTTGAGAAAGACAGGATTTGTAGCGCATGCCAAGCAGGAAAGCAAGTTGGGTCTCATCATGCACACAAGAACATCATGACTAGTGACAGGCCACTGGAGCTCCTACACATGGACCTGTTCGGCCCGATCGCTTACATAAGCATCGACGGGAGTAAGTACTGTCTAGTTATTGTGGATGATTATTCTCGCTTCACTTGGTGTTCTTTTTGCAGGAAAAATCCCATACCCAAGAAACCTTAAAGGGATTCTTGAGACGGGCTCAAATGAGTTCGGCTTAAGAATCAAGAAAATTAGAAGCGACAACGGAACGGAGTTCAAAAACTCACAAATAAAAGGCTTCCTTGAGGAGGAGGGCATCAAGCATGAGTTCTCTTCTCCCTACACACCACAACAAAATGGTGTAGTGGAAAGGAAGAATCGAACTCTATTGGACATGGCAAGGACCATGCTTGATGAATACAAGACACCGGATCGGTTTTGGGCCGAGGCGGTCAACACCGCTTGCTACGCCATCAACCGGTTATATCTACAACCGAATCCTCAAGAAGACATCCTATGAACTCCTTACTGGTAAAAAGCCCAATATTTCATATTTTAGAGTTTTTGGTAGCAAATGCTTTATTCTTGTTAAAAGAGGTAGAAAATCCAAATTTGCTCCTAAAACTGTAGAAGGCTTTTTACTAGGATATGACTCAAACACAAGGGCATATAGAGTCTTTAACAAGTCCTCAGGACTTGTTGAAGTTTCTTGTGACGTGTGTTTGATGAAACTAACGGCTCTCAAGTAGAGCAAGTTGATCTTGATGAGATAGGTGAAGAACTGAAAGGGAAATGTGCCTTTGGGCCATTTCTAAGTATTTTGGTGATTGAGTGTCAACACAAGTGCTTAAATGTGAATCTATGCCATGGATGAACAAAGTGCAAATCACAAGCAAAGGTATGTTTCTATGTCTTAGTACATTGTTTTTGTGTACTAATATACTTGTCTAAGTATTGGAAACAGGAAGAAAAAGAAAAGGAATGAGGTGGCTGTGTACAGCCAAGAGGCTGTTTCGGTCTGGGGCACCGGACTGTCCGGTGGCGCACCGGACAGTGTTCGGTGGTGCACCGGACAGTGTCCGGTGTGCCAGGTTGCCTCGGCCGAAGTAGCTGCTCTCGGGAATTTGCTGATGGCGTACGGCTAAAATTCACCGGACTGTCCGGTGTGCACCGGACTGTCCGGTGAGCAACGGTCGGCCGGGCCAACGGTCGGCCGCGCGATCTGCGCGGGACACGTGGCCGAGCCAACGGTCGGAAGGGGGCACCGGACTGTCTGGTGTGCACCGGACATGTCCGGTGCGCCAACGGCTCCCGCATCTGCAACGGTCGACTGCGCTGTTTAAGGAAGGAAATCGGGCACCAGACAGTGTCCGGTGTGCACCGGACTGTCCGGTGCGCCCGACGACAGAAGGCAAAGATGGCCTTCCAGATTTGTTCTCAACGGCTCCTAGCTGCCTTGGGGCTATAAAAGGGACCCCTAGGCGCATGGAGGAGAACACCAAGCAACCTAAGAGCATTCTTGATCATCCACACTCATTCTTTGCGCATTCGTTTGTCATTCTAAGTGATTCGAGCTCCGTTCTAGTGAGAACTTTGAGATAGTCTTTTGAGCTCGATTCTTGGCCGTGTGTGTGCGCATTTTTGCTGTGGATTTGTGTGTGTTGCTTCTCTCCCTTACTCCGTATTTCTTTGTGAATCTCAAGTGTAAGGGCGAGAGACTCCAAGTTGTGGAGATTCCTCGCAAACGGGAAATTGAAAGGAAAAGCATAACACTGTGGTATTCAAGTTGATCATTGGATCACTTGAGAGGAGTTGAGTGCAACTCTCGTCCGTTGGGACGCCACAAACGTGGAGTAGGCAAGTTTTGTACTTGGCCGAACCACGGGATAAATCACTGTGTCTACTCTGTGTTAAACTCCTTGTGGTTATCATATTGTGCAAGATCTTCTCTCTAGCCACTTGGCATTAACTATGCTAACACTTAATCAAAGTTTTGTGGCTTAAGTTTTTGAAGTATACAAGATCACCTATTCACCCCCCCCTCTAGGTGCTCTCAATTGGTATCAGAGCCGTTCTCTTCAAGAAAGGGACTAACCGCCCGAAGAGATGGATCCTAAGGGGAAGAGAATCGTGATCAACGACAAGGAAAAGGAGTCCTTCGTCAACGAGCCAAAAGATGATAAATCCAACGACTCTGGCTCGGGCCACAGACGTAAAGATGGGAAGAAGAAGAAGACAAGGCGCATCAAGGAGATCGTCTACTACGAAAGTGACGAATCCTCTTCTTCCCAAAAGGACGACGACAACGACTACAGGAAGACGGTCAATTCGAATTTTTCATTTGATTATTCTCGTATTCCACATAGTTTCGAATTCACACTTGCTTTCCATTCCTCTTGGCAAACCTCCACACTTTGATGGGGAGGACTACGGATTTTGGAGTCACAAAATGCGTAGTCATTTATTCTCTCTCCATCCAAGCATATGGGAGATTGTAGAGAATGGAATGAATTTGATAGCTCGGATAGCCTATGTTTATTAATGAACAAATTCATAAAAATGCACAAGCTACTACTGTGTTGCTAGCCTCTTTGTGCAGGGACGAGTACAATAAGGTGAGCGGCTTGGACAATGCCAAGCAGATATGGGACACCCTCAAAGATTTCTCACGAGGGGAACGACATCACCATGCTCACTAAAATGGAGTTGGTGGAGGGCGAGCTTGGAAGGTTTGCAATGATAAGGGGCGAGGAGCCAACCCAAACATACAACCGGCTCAAAGACCCTTATCAACAAAATAAGGAGCTACGGAAGCACGCGATGGACGGATCACGACGTCGTTCGCCTAATGCTAAGGTCATTTACCATTCTTGATCCTCATCTCGTGAACAATATTCGTGAGAATCCCAGGTACACGAAGATGACGCCCGAGGAGGTACTCGGAAAATTCGTAAGCGGGCGGATGATGATCAAGGAGGCAAGATACGTGGACGACGCCTTGAATGGACCAATCAACGAGCATCAACCCCTTGCTCTCAAGGCAACAGAAGCAAGGAGGCGCTACCTAGCAAGGTGGCACAAATTGAGGCGGCCGGACTTAATGATGAAGAGATGGCTCTCATCATCAAACGCTTCAAGACGGTGCTAAAAGGTCACAAGGGGCAGCCAAGCAGACCAAGACAAAGGGGAAGCGCTCATAGCTTCAAGTGCGGTAAGATTGGTCATTTTATCGCTAACTGCCCCGATAACAATAGTGACCAGGAACAGGGGAACAAGAGGGAAAAGAAGAAGAATTACAAAGAAGGCCAAGGGCGAGGCACACATCGGAAAGGAGTGGGATTCGGATTGCTCCTCCGACTCCGACAATGAAGGACTCGCCGCCACCGCCTTCAACAAGTCATCCCTCTTCCCCAACGAGCGTCACACATGCCTTATGGCAAGGGAGAAGAAGGTGAGTACTCGAGACTCCACTTATGCTTCTTCTAGTGATAATGAGTCTAGTGATGATGATGACATAGACTATTCATGCTTATTCAAGGGCTTAGATAGATCTAAGATAGACAAAATCAATGAATTGATTGATGCCTTGAATGAGAAGAATGTGCTTTTAGAAAAGCAAGAAGATTTGCTGTATGAAGAACATGACAAGTTTGTAGAAGCACAAAATCACTTGCATTAGAGATTAAGAGAAATGAATGCTTTCTTATGAGTTGTCTACATGTCATGATTCAATTGCTAGTTTAAAGAGCATAAATGATGATTTAAATGCTAAACTAGAAAAATCTAGTAAATCAACATCTTGTGTAGAACATGTTAAGATTTGCACTAGGTGTAAAGATTTCGATGTTGATGCTTGTAGCGATCATTTAGTTTCACTATCCAAATTAACTGAGGAATTGGCTAGTCTTAACGCCCAACTTAAGACTAGCAAGAATGAATTTGATAAACTAAAATTTGCAAGGGATGCCTACACGATCGGTAGACACCCCTCAATTAAGGATGGACTTGGTTTCAAAAGGGAAGCCAAGAACTTAACAAGCCATAAGGCTCCCATTCCCGCTAAGGAGAAAGGGAAGGCCCCTATGGCTACTAGTGCTAAAAGAACCATGCCTTTTTGTATCATGATAGGAAAAACTATAGAAATGCTTTTAGAAGTTATGATGCTTTTGATTCACATGCTTATGATTCTTATGCCATGACTGCTTCTAGTTCTTCCTATATGCATGGTAGAAGTATGACTAGGAGAAATGCTATTCATCACGTGCCTAGAAAGAATACTATTCATGCTCCTAGGAAAGTAGTAAATGAACCTTCTACAATTTATTGTGCTTTAAATGCTTCCTTTGCTATTTGTAGAAAGGATAGGAAGATAGTTGCTAGGAAGTTAGGGGCGAAATGCAAGGGAGACAAAACTTGCATTTGGGTCCCTAAGGAAATTTGCACTAACCTTGTAGGACCCAACAAGAGTTGGGTACCTAAGTCCCAAGCCTAAATTTGCCTTGCAGGTTTATGCATCCGGGGGTTCAAGCTGGATTATCGACAGCGGATGCACAAACCATATGACGGGGGAGAAGAAAATGTTCACCTCCTACGTCAAGAATAAGGATTCCCAAGAGTCAATTATATTCGGTGATGGGAATCAAGGCAAGGTAAAAGGGTTAGGTAAAATTGCAATTCCAATGAGCATTCTATCTCTAATGTGTTTTTAGTGGAGAGATCTTGGATATAATTTGCTATCTGTTAGTCAATTATGTCATATGGGATATAACTGTCTATTTACAAATATAGATGTGTCTGTCTTTAGAAGAAGTGATGGTTCACTAGCTTTTAAGGGTGTATTAGACGGCAAGCTCTACTTAGTTGATTTTGCAAAAGAAGAGGCCGGTCTAGATGCATGCTTAATTGCTAAGACTAGCATGGGCTGGCTGTGGCATCGCCGCTTAGCACATGTGGGGATGAAGAACCTTCACAAGCTTCTAAAGGGAGAGCACGTGATAGGGTTGACTAACGTACAATTCGAAAAAGATAGACCTTGTGCAGCTTGTCAAGCAGGGTAAACAAGTGGGAGGAGCACATCACAGCAAGAATGTGATGACCACTTCAAGACCCCTGGAGCTGCTGCATATGGACCTCTTCGGACCCGGTCGCCTATCTGAGCATAGGAGGGAGTAAGTATGGTTTAGTTATTGTTGATGACTTTTCCCGCTTCACTTGGGTGTTCTTTTTGCAGGATAAGTCTGAAAACCCAAGGACCCTCAAGTGCTTCCTCAGGAGAGCTCAAAATGAGTTTGAGCTCAAGGTGAATAAGATAAGAAGCGACAACGGGTCCGAGTTCAAGAACCTTCAAGTGGAGGAGTTCCTTGAGGAGGAAGGGATCAAGCATGAGTTCTCCGCTCCCATACACACCACAGCAAAATGGTGTGGTAGAGAGGAAGAACAGGACGCTAATCGACATGGCGAGGACTATGCTTGGAGAATTCAAGACCCCTGAGCGTTTTTGGTCGGAAAGCCATGAACACGGCTTGCCACGCCATCAACAGGGTCTACCTTCACCGCCTCCTCAAGAAGACGTCATATGAGCTTCTAACCGGTAACAAACCCAATGTATCGTACTTTCGTGTATTTGGGAGCAAATGCTACATTCTAGTGAAGAAGGGTAGAAATTCTAAATTTGGCTCCCAAAGCTGTAGAAGGGTTTTTGTTAGGTTATGACTCAAATACAAAGGCGTATAGAGTCTTCAACAAATCATCGGGTTTGGTTGAAGTCTCTAGCGACGTTGTATTTGATGAGACTAATGGCTCTCCAAGAGAGCAAGTTGTTGATTGGTGATGATGTAGATGAAGAAGATGTTCCGACGGCCGCTATAACGAACCATGGCGATTGGAGAAGTGCGGCCACAGGAATAAGATGAACGAGATCAACCATCTTCCTCAACTATGGTGCTACCCCCAACTCAAGATGATGAACAGGTTCATCAACAGGAGGCGTGTGATCAAGGGGGAGCACAAGATGATCATGTTGATGGAGGAAGATGCACAACCTGCACCTCAAAACCCAAGTTCGAGCGATGATTCAAAGGGATCATCCCGTCGACCAAATTCTGGGTGACATTAGCAAAGGGAGTAACTACTCGTTCTCGATTAGTTAATTTTTGTGAGCATTACTCCTTTGTCTCTTCTATTGAGCCTTTCAGGGTAGAGGAGGCCTTGCTAGATCCGGACTGGGTGTTGGCCATGCAGGAGGAGCTCAACAACTTCAAGCGCAATGAAGTTTGGACACTGGTGCCTCGTCCGAAGGCAAAATGTGTGGGAACCAAGTGGGTGTTCCGCAACAAACAGGACAGAGCACGGGGTGGTGACGAGGAACAAGGATCGACTTGTGGCAAAAGGTTATGCCCAAGTCGCAGGTTTGGATTTCGAGGAGACTTTTGCTCCTGTGGCTAGACTAGAGTCAATTCGAATCTTGCTAGCATATGCCGCTCACCATTCTTTCAGGTTTGTACCAAATGGATGTGAAGAGCGCTTTCCTCAACGGGCCGATCAAGGAGGAGGTGTACGTAGAGCAACCCCCTGGCTTCGAGGATGAACGGTACCACCCCGACCACGTGTGTAAGCTCTCTAAGGCGCTCTATGGACTTAAGCAAGCCCCAAGAGCATGGTATGAATGCCTTAGAGACTTTCTAATTGTTAATTCTTTCAAGGTTGGGAAAGCCGATCCAAACTCTTTTTACAAAGACTTGTGATGGTGACTTGTTTGTATGCCAAATTTATGTCGATGATATATATTTGGTTCTACTAACCAAAAGTCTTGTGAAGAGTTTAGCAGGGTGATGGACGCAGAAATTCGAGATGTCGATGATGGGCGAGTTGAACTACTTCCTTGGGTTCCAAGTGAAGCGAACTCAAGGACGGTACCTATCATCTCCCAAACGAAGTACACGCAAAGATCTGCTAAAGCGGGTTTGGGGATGAAGGACGCCAAGCCCGCAAAGACTCCGATGGGGACGACGGACCACCGACCTCAACAAAGGAGGTAAGATCCGTTGATGCAAAAAGCATACCGTCAATGATAGGTTCTTTGCTTTACTTATGTGCTAGTAGACCGGATATTATGCTTAGCGTATGCATGTGTGCTAGATTTCATCCGATCCTAAGGAGTGTCACTTAGTGGCGGTGGAAAGCGAAATTCTTAGATATTTGGTTGCTACGCCTTGCTTCGGGCTCTGGTATCCAAAAGGGGTCTACCTTTGACTTAGTTTGGATACTCAGACTCCGACTAGGCTGGATGTAAGGTCCGATAGGAAGAGTACATCGGGGACGGTGCCAATTCTTAGAAGGTCCCTGGGGTCCATGGACTCTAAGAAACAACACCTCTGTTGCCCTATCCCCGCTGAGGCCGAGTATGTTGCCGGCAGGTCAGTGTTGCGCGCAACTGCTTTGGATGAGGCAAACTCTCCGGGACTTTTGCTACAATCTGAGCAAAGTCCCACTCCTATGTGATAATGAGAGTGCTATCCGGCATGGCGGAGAAGCCTGTTGAGCACAGCCGCACAAAGCACATAGACATCCGGCATCACTTTTTGAGAGACCACCAGCAAAAGGGAATATCGAAGTGGTTTCATGTTAGCACCGAGAACCAGCTAGCCGATATCTTCACTAAAGCCTCTAGATGAGAAGACCTTTTGCAGATTGCGTAGTGAGCTAAATGTCTTAGATTCGCGGAACCTGGATTGAATTGTAGCATACATGTATTTATGCTTTTGATCATGTTCCTTTTTGCATTTTGTTGCTTATTATGGTGCTCAAGTTGTACAAACACTCCCTGGACCTCACAAGTCCGTTGCAAAGTGATGCACATGTTTAGGGGGAGATGTGTTACAACTTGACCTTTTGGGACTAACCATGTGCTTGAGTTTGATGATTTAGCCTCGAAGAAGGATTGAAAGGGAAAAGGTGGACTTGGACCATGAAAGACTTCCACTGCACTCCGATGAGAGGGTAACTTATTCCAAGTTCATCTTTAGACTCTTATTGCCTTTGTATTCTTATGAAGATTTTGGTGAGGCAATGGGGTTAAAAGGCCAAGATTGATCCCGTTTTGGTGCTTGATGCCAAAGGGGGAGAAAATAAAGGCAAAGCGATAAATGGATCAGCTACCACTTGAGAGATTTTGAAAATAGTAGAATAGAGTTTATGTTTTGTTAAACTCTTTTATTGTCTCTCCTGTCAAAAGTTGGCTTCTTGTGGGGAGAAGTGTTGATTATGGGAAATAGGGGGAGTTTCTGAAATCTTTGATCAATCTCTTTTGGAATGACTCTCTTTATGCTTCCAACATGTGTGTTTGACTTAGAGATAGAGATTTGAGTTTGATTTGCAAAAATAAACCAAGTGGTGGCAAAGGATGATCCATATATGCCAAAAAGGAATCAAAATAGATTTGAGTTCTATTTCAAGTGATTTGCACTTGTTGCTAGTTGCTTTAGTATGTTGTGTTGGCATAAATCACCAAAAAGGGGGAGATTGAAAGGAAATGTGCCTTTGGGCCATTTCTAAGTATTTGGTGATTGAGTGTCAACACAAGTGCTTAAATGTGAATCTATGCCCATGGATGAACAAAGTGCAAATCACAAGCAAGAGGTATGTTTCTATGTCTTAGTACATTGTTTTTGTGTACTAATATACTTGTCTAAGTATTGGAAACAGGAAGAAAAAGAAAAGTGTAACACCATAAAAGCCATCAATTAAAATAATAATTTAGATATTATATTAATATAGGGTATAAAATTTTAGTGTTTAATTGTTCATTTACATCGTTTTCTTTGCATGCCGCTTGATTGATTATCGGATGATTGTTGTTAATTTCCCTTTTAAAAAAGAAATCCTAGTAATTAGACAATAATTAAGAAATATAATAATTATTAGTCTAAAATCAAGTACTTCAATTATAAATATTTTTGGTAAATTTTTTTTAATGATTTTTTAGTTCTTTAAAAATGAATTTCGGAATAAAAAAAAAGAAAAAAAAAACCAAATCCCACCCAGCCGGCCCACTAGGGGCCCATGCCCCTAACCCTAACGCCACTAGCACCACGCGCGCAAGCCCTGGGAAAATTTTCCCCAGACCCGCCAAGCCAAGCTCTCTCCCTCTCACCCTAACTCTCTCTCTCCTCTCTCTCCTCTATTCTCTCTCCCCGCCGCAATCTCTCCTTTCCTTCCCTCTTCTCTCCCCTAATCTCTCCTTTCCCCTGCTTCCTTCCCTCTCCTCATCCCGCTTCTCTCTCCTTGGGCGACGAAAGCCGCCGCGCACAGGGAGCCAGCTGCGCGAGCCGCGCCCTGCGCCCTGCCTGCTCCCTGCGCGACGCCCGCCTACGCGAGCCGAGACTCGCCCTGCACAACGCCGCGCGGCACCCGCGCACCGAGCCCAGCAGGCGACCGACCGAGGCGACTCGCCAGGAGCTCGAACAATCCAAACCACGGCCGTTTCCCTTGACGTATCGCGCCCTCTGAGCGTAATGGTAGCATCAAACGGACAACCAGTTCCTTTTCCCTCTCCCTGATTTCTATCCGGTAAACGCCTCCATTGATGGCCAGTGAAGGACGCCGGCGCTCTTACCTCTCTCTATAAAAGGCAGAGCCTCTCTCTCCCATCCTCCCACCCAAGCTCATCCCATCTCTCTAGTGCACTGTTCGACGCCGTCGTTAGTCGCCGTTCGTCGCCGGAGTTCACAGGAGCCCGGTATGTTCGCCGGAGCGACACACGCGCGCCGTCCGTAGTCGAGCCCCAGCTCTCCGTCCGGACCGAACCCCAGTCGATCCATCCCCGTCACACTGCGCGAACCCAAGGTTGATGACGACCCAAATCTATTCTGTGTATTTTATAAAACACTTTTGGATTCGATTCATTGGTTGTATTTTGTTTGTTGTAATATGACACGTGCGATTTCACAAATTACATGTATGAGTGTTATGGAATTATTTGGTAGATTCATAGCGATTATTCGTACACCGTTATATTTCATGTTAGTCGTGGTGTTGAATTTGGTTTAGAGAAATATGAACGTAGTTTTAATAGTCACGACGTTGGTGATAAAAATACTAGCTAGTGAATTTTTCGTAGTTAAATTTGGTCACAATAAACTTTAGAAGCTATTTGGAGAATTATAGGTACAATTTTGATGGATTAGAAAAAATGGTATAGAACTCCTGTCATATGAATAAAATAGGATGGTTAGATGATTTGTCCGATTATTTAATTAATATCTTATTTGGAAAGAAAAGAGAAAATATCATTGTAGAACGGTAAAATAGGTTTTGCTAGTCAAATAAACATGTTCACAGATTTAGAAACTTAAAATTTTTTTTAGAGTACTCGTTTGTGTCAAATAACCCCGCTTGTGTTAGAAAATGTTCAATTAGTAGTTTATGTAGATTTTTAGAATAGTTAATATTATTAGATTTATTTTTGGTCATACTAACTAATTTGTGTTAAAAAGTAATAATAGGTATTAATTTATTTATTAGTATTAAAAGATAATAAGTATTATTTATCTTCACTGATGATGTTAAAATAAATTAATACTAGTTTACAAACTATATTATTATACCCACTATCATAAATTCACCATTAGGATTACATTATAGCTATATTGAATTAAGTAAGTATTTACGCGATTAGGACGTATTTAAGATGTGATTAGTGCGATGTGTTAATGTGTATATTGGTGTATGTTTATGAATGGTGCATGTTTATTTATTGGTGTATGTTTTATTTTTGTATGTGCGCTATGCGACTCTATTAGAAGCGGATTGTGCGGTAGGTGATCCGAACTCGTTCGAGGACGATCCGCAGGACTCGCTTGAGCAAGGCAAGTGGATTCTCCCTCTGCATACTCTGTTTGTACCTATTCACTGCATATAATAATGTTTACCTTTTTGATATACTGCATAATTTGTTGGGTTATACCTAATTAAGGATTTCCTAGATTTACTACCTGTATTCCTTGTTTAAACTGGGAAAATAATTAAGCTGTGTAAGATTCATGCTACCGCTCAACTTAATGATTCTTAATGTCACTCTTTAATTGGTTTTAATGTTCCAAAAATGTTAATTGGCAATTATGACATTAACCCGATGGTTAAGATAACTTTATTACAAATTTAATTGGAACATGGAGTGACCACCCAGGATAACAGTGCAACCACGAGTGCTATCATGGCTCTGGCTTTGGTAAATAGCTCTATATGCTTAGTGCCTAGCAACCTTACCTGAAAGATGGGCAAGAGGGGGAGCGGTAGGTGCTGGCAGCCCACGTTAACATGGGGTCGTATTCTTGGCTAAGGTACTTCACCCAGGGGGCCACCACCATCGTCTTAGAAACCTTAGCGGGTTGCTTCGTATTAAGGTATTTTGTGAAAACCTCATAATGGATCCCTAGCCATTCACCTCGGCAGTGTCTAAGGGTCCGATCAACCCGGGCTAGATGGGATACATGGCTTGTGGGTAAAGTTGTACCACCTCTGCAGAGTGTAAAACTGATATATCAGCCGTGCTCCCGGTTATGAGCGACCTGGACTCCTCACATGATAATTGAACTTGAAGATGTAATTAAATTGAGATCCGATGATCTGCCAATAATTTGCTTAAGTGGTTTCACTTAAGTGTTTTGTTATATTCATATTACTTTGCTTAATTGGGATATTTGGGATTCACTCTTATTAGTAAGACAGGTGTTGATAATAAAATGTTGACCAACTAAAATGCTTACTGCTCAACCTTAGCTTCACCTTGTTATACATGCATTAGTTTTTCCCCCACTTGCTGAGCCCCGACCATAAGTGAGCTCACCCTTGCTTAATTTTGATCAGAGGGTGATGCTGGAGACTTTGATGGAGATTTTATCGACGACGATGATTTCTAAGTCTAACGATGCGCCGGTCATCTTCCTGTGGGAGATTGCCCAGTTGTTTATTTCCGCTTTACTTTGATGTGATACTTGTTAAAGATACAATGTTTCAGATGATGTAATAAAGTATTATACTCTCTTTACGCCTTTATTGCATTGTCTTTTGATATATTACACTTGTGACGTCAACATATGTGTGGAAATGGATCCTGGCACACATATGGTATGCGCTCGGTTCTACCCCCTGGAACCGGGTGTGACAGAAGTGGTATCAGAGCTATGCTGACCCTAGGTCGTTAGATTAGTTAGAAATGGAAAGCCTAGTTGTTCAAAACTTGCTAATTTCATTCCTATAAATTCCTTTATCAGTCTTACCTCTTTGAAATTCAACTAAGTTGACTCTTCTCTTGTAGATGGTTCGCACTCTCCAAACTACCCGCATCAACACCAGCTACGCCCCTCAGCCCCGACAGGTCCCGGTCTACCCAGTGGTAGTCGAGGAAGCTCCAGCGGATCTCCCTCCCATCCAAGTGGAGAACGTGATCAACCTGGAGGACAGCTCGGAGGAGCAGCTGTCGACCCCCACCCCGTTGGCCGAGTCCCTGGCCTTCGCAGCTGGGTCAGCGACGTCAGCACCAGCCTTCCAAGCACCTGCACCTGGAGGCGACGATCCCGACGACTCCGGAGACGGCGATGACGAGGATGACGACGACGACGACGATGGAGAGGATGAGCACGTCAACCAGGAAGCTTACTACGCCCAGCAGGACCACTTCATGGGGATTGGTCCAGTTGTCGAACATTATACATCAATGTTCGAGACAGGACACTTCCCCAACCTGCTGCAGGCAGTGCTGCACGAGCTAGGAGCCTACGCCCGCCCCCTGTACGA
>NW_023367350.1:0-32618 GCF_902167145.1 Zea mays
AATCCGTAGGTCTTAGCCTCAAATATTATTGAAAATGGTCGCTCATGGCTATTTTCGGCAAAATGGGGGTTGTGTGGCCATTGATCGTCGACCAGAGGCTCATACACCTCACCCCACATATGTTTCCTTGTCGTAGATCACATTCTTGGATTTATGGTGGAGACCATTTCTTGGTCAAAAATCCGTAGGTGTTAGCCTTCGGTATTATTGAAAATGGTCGTTCATGGCTATTTTCGGCAAAATGGGGGTTGTGTGGCCATTGATCGTCGACCAGAGGCTCATACACCTCACCCCACATATGTTTCCTTGCCATAGATCACATTCTTGGATTTCTGGTGGAGACCATTTCTTGGTCAAAAATCCGTAGGTGTTAGCCTTCGATATTATTGAAAATGGTCATTCATGGCTATTTTTGACAAAAATGGGGGTTGTGTGGCCATTGATCTTCCACCAGAGGCTCATACACCTCACCCCACATATGTTTCCTTGCCATAGATCACATTCTTGGATTTCTGGTGGAGACCATTTCTTGGTCAAAAATCCGTAGGTGTTAGCCTTCGGTATTATTGAAAATGGTCGTTCATGGCTATTTTCGACAAAAATGGGGGTTGTGTGGCCATTGATCATCGACCAGACGCTCATACACCTCACCCCACATATGTTTCCTTGCCATAGATCACATTCTTGGATTTCTGGTGGAGACCATTTCTTGGTCAAAAACTCGTACGTGTTAGCCTTCGATATTATTGAAAATGGTCGTTCATGGCTATTTTCGACAAAAATGGGGGTTGTGTGGCCATTGATCATCGACCAGAGGCTCATAAATCTCACCCCACATATGTTTCCTTGCCATAGATCACATTCTTGGATTTCTGGTGGAGACCATTTCTTGGGCAAAAATCCGTAGGTGTTAGCCTTCGGTATTATTGAAAATGGTCATTCATGGCTATTTTCGGCAAAATGGGGGTTGTGTGGCCATTAATCGTCGACCAGACGCTCGTACACCTCACCCCACATATGTTTCCTTGCCATATATCACATTTTTGGATTTATGGTGGAGACCATTTCTTGGTCAAAAATCCGTAGGTGTTAGCCCTCGATATTATTGAAAATGGTCATTCATGGCTATTTTCGACAAAAATGGGGGTTGTGTGGCCATTGATCTTCGACCAGAGGCTCATATAGCTCACTACACATATGTTTCCTTGTCGTAGATCACATTCTTGGATTTCTGGTGGAGACCATTTCTTGGTCAAAAATTCGTACGTGTTAGCCTTCGATATTATTGAAAATGGTCATTCATGGCTATTTTCGGCAAAATGGGGGTTGTGTGGCCATTGATCGTCGACCAGAGGCTCATACACCTCACCCCACATATGTTTCCTTGTCGTAGATCACATTCTTGGATTTCTGGTGGAGACCATTTCTTGGTCAAAAATCCGTAGGTGTTAGCCTTCGATGTTATTGAAAATGGTCGTTCATGGCTATTTTCGACAAAAATGGGGGTTGTGTGGCCATTGATCATCGACCAGAGGCTCATACACCTCACCCCACATATGTTTCCTTGTCATAGATCACATTCTTGGATTTCTGGTGGAGACCATTTCTTGGTCAAAAATCCGTAGGTCTTAGCCTCTAATATTATTGAAAATGGTCGCTCATGGCTATTTTCGGCAAAATGGGGGTTGTGTGGCCATTGATCGTCGACTAGAGGCTCATACACCTCACCCCACATATGTTTCCTTGTCGTAGATCACATTCTTGGATTTCTGGTGGAGACCATTTCTTGGTCAAAAATCCGTAGGTGTTAGCCTTCGGTATTATTGTAAATGGTCATTCATGGCTTTTTTCGACAAAAATGGGGTTGTGTGGCCATTGATCATCGACCAGAGGCTCATACACCTCACCCCACATATGTTTCCTTGCCATAGATCACATTCTTGGATTTCTGGTGGAGACCATTTCTTGGTCAAAAATCCGTAGGTCTTAGCCTCTAGTATTATTGAAAATGGTTGCTCATGGCTATTTTCATAAAAAATGGGGGTTGTGTGGCCATTGATCGTCGACCAGAGGCTCATACACCTCACCCCACATATGTTTCCTTGCCATAGATCACATTCTTGGATTTCTGGTTGAGACCATTTCTTGGTCAAAAATCCGTAGGTGTTGGCCTTCGATATTATTGAAAATGGTCGTTCATGGCTATTTTCGACAAAAATGGGGGTTGTGTGGCCATTGATCATCGACCAGAGGCTCATACACCTCACCCCACATATGTTTCCTTGCCATAGATCACATTCTTGGATTTCTGGTGGAGACCATTTCTTGGTTAAAAACTCGTAGGTGTTAGCCTTCGGTATTATTGAAAATGGTCATTCATGGCTATTTTCGGCAAAATGGGGGTTGTGTGGCCATTGATCATCGACCAGAGGCTCATACACCTCACCCCACATATGTTTCCTTGCCATAGATCACATTCTTGGATTTCTGGTGGAGACCATTTCTTGGTCAAAAATCCGAACGTGTTAGCCTTCGGTATTTTTTAAAATGGTCATTCATGGCTATTTTCGACAAAAATGGGGGTTGTGTGGCCATTGATCATCGACCAGAGGATCGTACACCTCACTCCACATATGTTTCCTTGCCATAGATCACATTCTTGGATTTCTGGTGGAGACCATTTCTTGGTCAAAAATCCGTAGGTCTTAGCCTCTAGTATTATTGAAAATGGTTAGCCTTCACCAGAAATCCAAGAATGTGATCTATGGCAAGAAAACATATGTGGGTTGAAGTGTACGAGCCTCTGGTCGACGATCAATGGCCACACAACCCCCATTTTGCCGAAAATAGCCATGAATGACCATTTTCAATAATACCGAAGGGTAACACGTACGAGTTTTTAACCAAGAAATGGTTTCCACCAGAAATCCAAGAATGTGATCTATGGCAAGGAAACATATGTGGGGTGAGGTGTACGAGCCTCTGGTGGAGACCATTTCTTGGTCAAAAATCCGTAGGTGTTAGCCTTCGATATTATTGAAAATGGTCGTTCATGGCTATTTTCGACAAAAATGGGGGTTGTGTGGCCATTGATCATCGACCAGACGCTCATACACCTCACCCAAATATGTTTCCTTGCCATAGATCACATTCTTGGATTTCTGGTGGAGACCATTTCTTGGTCAAAAATCCGTAGGTGTTAGCCTTCGGTATTATTGTAAATGGTCATTCATGGCTATTTTCGACAAAAATGGGGGTTGTGTGGCCATTGATCATCGACAAGAGGCTCATACACCTCACCCCACATATGTTTCCTTGCCATAGATCACATTCTTGGATTTCTGGTGGAGACCATTTCTTGGTCAAAAATCCATAGGTCTTAGCCTTCGGTATTATTGAAAATGGTCATTCATGGCTATTTTCGGCAAAATGGGGGTTGTGGGTCCATTGATCGTCGACCAGAGGCTCATACACCTCACCCCACATATGTTTCCTTGTCGTAGATCACTTTCTTGGATTTCTGGTGGAGACCATTTCTTGGTCAAAAACTCGTACGTGTTAGCCTTCGGTATTATTGAAAATGGTCATTCATGGCTATTTTCGGCAAAATGGGGGTTGTGTGGCCATTGATCATCGACCAGAGGCTCGTACACCTCACCCCACATATGTTTCTTGCCATAGATCACATTCTTGGATTTCTGGTGGAGACCATTTCTTGGTCAAAAATCCGTAGGTGTTAGCCTTCGGTATTATTGAAAATGGTCGTTCATGGCTATTTTCGACAAAAATGGGGGTTGTGTGGCCATTGATCATCGACCAGACGCTCATACACCTCACCCCACATATGTTTCCTTGCCATAGATCACATTCTTGGATTTCTGGTGGAGACCATTTCTTGGTCAAAAATCCGTACGTGTTAGCCTTTGGTATTTTTGAAAATGGTCGTTCATGGCTATTTTCGACAAAAATGGGGGTTGTGTGGCCATTGATCATCGACCAGAGGCTCATACACCTCACCCCACATATGTTTCCTTGCCATAGATCACATTCTTGGATTTCTGGTGGAGACCATTTCTTGGGCAAAAATCCGTACGTGTTAGCCTTCGGTATTATTGAAAATGGTCATTCATGGCTATTTTCGACAAAAATGGGGGTTGTGTGGCCATTGATCATCGACCAGAGGCTCATACACCTCACCCCACATATGTTTCCATGCCATAGATTACATTCTTGGATTTCTGGTGGAAACCATTTCTTGGTTAAAAACTCGTATGTGTTAGCCATCGGTATTATTGAAAATGGTCATTCATGGCTATTTTCGACAAAAATAGGGGTTGTGTGGCCATTGATCATCGACCACCCCCATTTTTGTCGAAAATAGCCATGAATGACCATTTACAATAATACCGAAGGCTAACACGTACGGATTTTAGACCAAGAAATGGTCTCCACCAGAAATCCAAGAATGTGATCTATGGCAAGAAAACATATGTGGGTTGAAGTGTACGGGCCTCTGGTCGACGATCAATGGCCACACAACCCCCATTTTGCCGAAAATAGCCATGAACGACCATTTTCAATAATACCGAAGGCTAACACGTACGAGTTTTTAACCAAGAAATGGTTTCCACCAGAAATCCAAGAATGTGATCTATGGCAAGGAAACATATGTGGGGTGAGGTGTACGAGCCTCTGGTGGAGACCATTTCTTGGTCAAAAATCCGTAGGTGTTAGCCTTCGATATTATTGAAAATGGTCGTTCATGGCTATTTTCGACAAAAATGGGGGTGGTCGATGATCAATGGCCTCACAACCCCCATTTTTGTCGAAAATAGCCATGAATGACCATTTTCAATAATACCGAAGGCTAACACGTACGAGTTTTTAACCAAGAAATGGTTTCCACCAGAAATCCAAGAATGTAATCTATGGCAAGGAAACATATGTGGGGTGAGGTGTATGAGCCTCTGGTCGATGATCAATGGCCACACAACCCCCATTTTTGTCGAAAATATCTATGGCAAGGAAACATATGTGGAGTGAGGTGTACGATCCTCTGGTCGATGATCAATGGCCACAACCCCCATTTTTGTCGAAAATAGCCATGAATGACCATTTTCAAAAATTCCGAAGGCTAACACCTACAGATTTTTGACCAAGAAATGGTCTCCACCAGAAATCCAAGAATGTGATCTATGGCAAGGAAACATATGTGGGGTGAGGTGTATGAGCGTCTGGTCGATGATCAATGGCCACACAACCCCCATTTTGCCGAAAATAGCCATGAACGACCATTTTCAATAATACTAGAGGTAACACCTACAGATTTTTGACCAAGAAATGGTCTCCACCAGAAATCCAAGAATGTGATCTATGGCAAGGAAACATATGTGGGGTAAGGTGTATGAGCCTATGGTCGATGATCAATGGCCACACAACCCCCATTTTTTATGAAAATAGCCATGAGCGACCTTGAAAATAGCCATGAGCGACCATTTTCAATAATACTAGAGGCTAAGACCTACGGATTTTTGACCAAGAAATGGTATCCACCAGAAATCCAAGAATGTGATCTATGGCAAGGAAACATATGTGGGGTGAGGTGTATGAGCCTCTGGTCGATGATCAATGGCCACACAACCCCCATTTTTGTCGAAAATAGCCATGAATGACCATTTACAATAATACCGAAGGCTAACACCTACGGATTTTTGACCAAGAAATAGTCTCCACTAGAAATCCAAGAATGTGATATATGGCAAGGAAACATATGTGGGGTGAGGTGTATGAGCGTCTGGTCGATGATCAATGGCCACACAACCCCCATTTTTTATGAAAATAGCCATGAGCGACCATTTTCAATAATACCGAAGGCTAACACGTACGAGTTTTTAACCAAGAAATGGTCTCCACCAGAAATCCAAGAATGTGATCTATGGCAAGGAAACATATGTGGGGTGAGGTGTACGAGCCTCTAGCCAATGATAAATGGCCACACAACCCCCATTTTTTATGAAAATAGCCATGAACGACCATTTTCAATAATACCGAAGGCTAACACCTACAGATTTTTGACCAAGAATTGGTCTCCACTAGAGGTGTATGAGCCTCTGGTCGATGATCAATGGCCACAGAACCCCCATTTTTTATGAAAATAGCCATGAGCGACCATTTTCAATAATACTAGAGGCTAAGACCTACGGATATTTGACCAAGAAATGGTCTCCACCAGAAATCCAAGAATGTGATCTATGGCAAGGAAACATATGTGGGGTGAGGTGTATGAGCCTCTGGTCGACGATCAATGGCCACACAACCCCCATTTTTGTCGAAAATAGCCATGAACGACCATTTTCAATAATATCGAAGGCTAACACCTACGGATTTTTGACCAAGAAATGGTCTCCACCAGAAATCCAAGAATGTGATCTATGGCAAGGAAACATATGTGGGGTGAGGTGTATGAGCCTCTGGTCGATGATAAATGGCCACACAACCCCCATTTTGCCGAAAATAGCCATGAATGACCATTTTCAATAATACCGAAGGCTAACACCTACGAGTTTTTAACCAAGAAATGGTCTCCACCAAAAATCCAAGAATGTGATCTATGGCAAGGAAACATATGTGGGGTGAGGTGTATGAGCCTCTGGTCGATGATCAATGGCCACACAACCCCCATTTTTGTCGAAAATAGCCATGAACGACCATTTTCAATAATACCGAAGGCTAACACCTACGGATTTTTGACCAAGAAATGGTCTCCACCAGAAATCCAAGAATGTGATTTATGGCAAGGAAACATATGTGGGGTGAGGTGTATGAGCCTCTGGTCGATGATCAATGGCCACACAACCCCCATTTTTGTCGAAAATAGCCATGAACGACCATTTTCAATAATACTAGAGGCTAAGACCTACGGATTTTTGCCCAAGAAATGGTCTCCACCAGAAATCCAAGAATGTGATCTATGGCAAGGAAACATATGTGGGGTGAGGTATACGAGCATCTGGTCGATGATCAATGGCCACACAACCCCCATTTTTGTCGAAAATAGCCATGAACGACCATTTTCAATAATACCGAAGGCTAACACCTACAGATTTTTGACCAAGAATTGGTCTCCACCAGAGGTGTATGAGCCTCTGGTCGACGATCAATGGCCACACAACCCCCATTTTGCCGAAAATAGCCATGAACGACCATTTTCAATAATATCGAAGGCTAACACCTACGGATTTTTGACCAAGAAATGGTCTCCACCATAAATCCAAGAATGTGATCTATGGCAAGGAAACATATGTGGGGTGAGATTTATGAGCCTCTAGTCGATGATAAATGGCCACACAACCCCCATTTTTTTATGAAAATAGCCATGAGCGACCATTTTCAATAATATTAGAGGCTAAGACCTACGGATTTTTGACCAAGAAATGGTCTCCACCAGAAATCCAAGAATGTGATCTATGGCAAGGAAACATATGTGGGGTGAGGTGTATGAGCCTCTGGTCGATGATCAATGGCCACACAACCCCCATTTTTGTCGAAAATAGCCATGAACGACCATTTTCAATAATACCGAAGGCTAACACCTACGGATTTTTGACCAAGAAATGGTCTCCACCAGAAATCCAAGAATGTGATCTATGGCAAGGAAACATATGTGGGGTGAGGTTTATGAGCCTCTAGTCGATGATAAATGGCCACACAACCCCCATTTTTTATGAAAATAGCCATGAGCGACCTTGAAAATAGCCATGAGCGACCATTTTCAATAATACTAGAGGCTAACACCTAAGGATTTTTGACCAAGAAATGGTCTCCACCAGAAATCCAAGAATGTGATCTATGGCAAGGAAACATATGTGGGGTGAGCTGTACGAGCCTCTGGTCGATGATCAATGGCCACACAACCCCCATTTTTGTCGAAAATAGCCATGAACGACCATTTTCAATAATACCGAAGGCTAACACGTACGAGTTTTTGACCAAGAAATGGTCTCCACCAGAAATCCAAGAATGTGATCTATGGCAAGGAAACATATGTGGGGTGAGGTTTATGAGCCTCTAGTCGATGATAAATGGCCACACAACCCCCATTTTTTATGAAAATAGCCATGAGCGACCTTGAAAATAGCCATGAGCGACCATTTTCAATAATACTAGAGGCTAACACCTACGGATTTTAGACCAAGAAATGGTCTCCACCAGAAATCCAAGAATGTGATCTATGGCAAGGAAACATATGTGGGTGTCGAAAATAGCCATGAACGACCATTTTCAATAATACCAAAGGCTAACACCTACGGATTTTTGACCAAGAAATGGTCTCCACTAGAAATCCAAGAATGTAATCTATGGCAAGGAAACATATGTGGGGTGAGGTTTATGAGCCTCTAGTCGATGATAAATGGCCACACAACCCCCATTTTTTATGAAAATAGCCATGAGCGACCATTTTCAATAATACTAGAGGCTAAGACCTACGGATTTTTGACCAAGAAATGGTCTCCACCAGAAATCCAAGAATGTGATCTATGGCAAGGAAACATATGTGGGGTGAGGTGTATGAGCCTCTGGTCGACGATCAATGGCCACACAACCCCCATTTTTGTCGAAAATAGCCATGAACGACCATTTTCAATAATATCGAAGGCTAACACCTACGGATTTTTGACCAAGAAATGGTCTCCACCAGAAATCCAAGAATGTGATCTACGACAAGGAAACATATGTGGGGTGAGGTGTATGAGCCTCTGGTCGACGATCAATGGCCACACAACCCCCATTTTGCCGAAAATAGCCATGAACGACCATTTTCAATAATACCGAAGGCTAACACGTACGAGTTTTTAACCAAGAAATGGTCTCCACCAGAAATCCAAGAATGTAATCTATGGCAAGGAAACATATGTGGGGTGAGGTGTATGAGCCTCAGGTCGACGATCAATGGCCACACAACCCCCATTTTTGTCGAAAATAGCCATGAATGACCATTTACAATAATACCAAAGGCTAACACATACGGATTTTTGACCAAGAAATGGTCTCCACCAGAAATCCAAGAATGTGATCTATGGCAAGGAAACATATGTGGGGTGAGGTGCATGAGCCTCTGGTCGATGATCAATGGCCACACAACCCCCATTTTTGTCGAAAATAGCCATGAACGACCATTTTCAATAATACAGAAGGCTAACACCTACGGATTTTTGACCAAGAAATGGTCTCCACCAGAAATCCAAGAATGTGATCTATGGCAAGGAAACATATGTGGGGTGAGGTGTATGAGCCTCTGGTCGACGATCAATGGCCACACAGCCCCCATTTTTGTCAAAAATAGCCATGAACGACCATTTTCAATAATATCGAAGGCTAACACCTACGGATTTTTGACCAAGAAATGGTCTCCACCAGAAATCCAAGAATGTGATCTACGACAAGGAAACATATGTGGGGTGAGGTGTATGAGCGTCTGGTCGATGATCAATGGCCACACAACCCCCATTTTTGTCGAAAATAGCCATGAACGACCATTTTCAATAATACCGAAGGCTAACACCTACGGATTTTTGACCATGAAATGGTCTCCACCAGAAATCCAAGAATGTAATCTATGGCAAGGAAACATATGTGGGGTGAGGTGTATGAGCCTCTGGTCGACGATCAATGGCCACACAACCCCCATTTTGCCGAAAATTGCCATGAGCGACCATTTTCAATAATATTAGAGGCTAAGACCTACGAATTTTTGACCAAGAAATGGTCTCCACCAGAAATCCAAGAATGTGATCTATGGCAAGGAAACATATGTAGGGTGAGGTGTATGAGCCTCTGGTCAACGATCAATGGCCACACAACCCCCATTTTTTATGAAAATAGCCATAAGCGACCTTGAAAATAGCCATGAGCGACCATTTTCAATAATACTAGAGGCTAAAACCTACGAATTTTTGACCAAGAAATGGTCTCCACCAGAAATCCAAGAATGTGATCTATGGCAAGGAAACATATGTGGGGTGAGGTGTATGAGCCTCTGATCGATGATCAATGGCCACACAACCCCCATTTTTGTCGAAAATAGCCATGAACGACCATTTTCAATAATACCGAAGGCTAACACCTACAGATTTTTGACCAAGAAATGGTCTCCACCAGAAATCCAAGAATGTGATCTATGGCAAGGAAACATATGTGGGGTGAGGTGTATGAGCCTCTGGTCGATGATCAATGGCCACACATCCCCCATTTTTGTCGAAAATAGCCATGAACGACCATTTTCAATAATATCGAAGGCTAACACCTACGGATTTTTGACCAAGAAATGGTCTCCACAAGAAATCCAAGAATGTGATCTATGGCAAGGAAACATATGTGGGGTGAGGTGTATGAGCCTCTGGTCGACGATCAATGGCCACACAACCCCCATTTTTTATGAAAATAGCCATGAGCGACCATTTTCAATAATACTAGAGGCTAACACCTACGGATTTTAGACCAAGAAATGGTCTCCACCAGAAATCCAAGAATGTGATCTATGGCAAGGAAACATATGTGGGGTGAGGTGTATGAGCGTCTGGTCGATGATCAATGGCCACACAACCCCCATTTTTGTCGAAAATAGCCATGAACGACCATTTTCAATAATACTAGAGGCTAAGACTTACGGATTTTTGACCAAGAAATGGTCTCCACCAGAAATCCAAGAATGTGATCTATGGCAAGGAAACATATGTGGAGTGAGGTGTACGATCCTCTGGTCGATGATCAATGGCCACACAACCCCCATTTTTGTCGAAAATAGCCATCAATGACCATGTTCAAAAATACCGAAGGCTAACACGTTCGGATTTTTGACCAAGAAATGGTCTCCACCAGAAATCCAAGAATGTGATCTATGGCAAGGAAACATATGTGGGGTGAGGTGTATGAGCGTCTGGTCGATGATTTACGGATTTTTGACCAAGAAATGGTCTCCACCAGAAATCCAAGAATGTGATCTATGGCAAGGAAACATATGTGGGGTGAGGTGTATGAGCCTTTGGTCGATGATCAATGGCCACACAACCCCCATTTCTTGGTCAAAGATCCGTAGGTGTTAGCCTTCGGTATTATTGAAAATGGTCGTTCATGGCTATTTTCGACAAAAATGGGGGTTGTGTGGCCATTGATCATCGACCAGAGGCTCATATACCTCACCCCACATATGTTTCCTTGCCATAGATCACATTCTTGTATTTCTGGTGGAGACCATTTCTTGGTCAAAAATTCGTAGGTGTTAGCCTTCGATATTATTGAAAATGGTCGTTCATGGCTATTTTCGACAAAAATGGGGGTTGTGTGGCCATTGATCATCGACCAGAGGCACATACACCTCACCCACATAAGTTTCCTTGCCATAGATCACATTCTTGGATTTCTGGTGGAGACCATTTCTTGGTCAAAAATCCATAGGTGTTAGCCTTCGGTATTATTGAAAATGGTCGTTCATGGCTATTTTCGACAAAAATGGGGGTTGTGTGGCCATTGATCATCGACCAGACGCTCATACACCTCACCCCACATATGTTTCCTTGCCATAGATCACATTCTTGGATTTCTGGTGGAGACCATTTCTTGGTCAAAAATCTGTAGGTGTTAGCCTTCGGTATTATTGAAAATGGTCGTTCATGGCTATTTTCGACAAAAATGGGGGTTGTGTGGCCATTGATCATCGACCAGACACTCATACACCTCACCCCACATATGTTTCCTTGTCGTAGATCACATTCTTGGATTTCTGGTGGAGACCATTTCTTGGTCAAAAATCTGTAGGTGTTAGCCTTCGATATTATTGAAAATGGTCGTTCATGGCTATTTTTGACAAAAATGGGGGTTGTGTGGCCATTGATCGTCGACCAGAGGCTCATACACCTCACCCCACATATGTTTCCTTGCCATAGATCACATTCTTGGATTTCTGCTGGAGACCATTTCTTGGTCAAAAATCCGTAGGTGTTAGCCTTCGGTATTATTGAAAATGGTCGTTCATGGCTATTTTCGACAAAAATGGGGGTTGTGTGGCCATTGATCATCGACTAGAGGCTCATACACCTTCATTCATGGCTATTTTCGACAAAAATGGGTGTTGTGTGGCCATTGATCATCGACCAGAGGCTCATACACCTCACCCCACATATGTTTCCTTGCCATAGATCACATTCTTGGATTTCTGGTGGAGACCATTTCTTGGTCAAAAATCCGTAGGTGTTAGCCTTCGGTATTATTGTAAATGGTCATTCATGGCTATTTTCATAAAAAATGGGGGTTGTGTGGCCATTTATCATCGACTAGAGGCTCATACACCTCACTACACATATGTTTCCTTGCCATAGATCACATTCTTGAATTTTTGGTGGAGACCATTTCTTGGGCAAAAATCCGTAGGTGTTAGCCTTCAGTGTCATTGAAAAATGGTCGTTCATGCCTATTTTCGACAAAAATGGGGGTTGTGTGGCCATTGATCATCGACCAGAGGCTCATACACCTGACCCCACATATGTTTCCTTGCCATAGATCACATTCTTGGATTTCTGGTGGAGACCATTTCTTGGTCAAAAATCCGTACGTGTTAGCCTCTAGTATTATTGAAAATGGTCGCTCATGGCTATTTTCAAGGTCGCTCATGGCTATTTTCATAAAAAATGGGGGTTGTGTGGCCATTTATCATCGACCAGAGGCTCATACACCTCACCCCACATATGTTTCCTTGCCATAGATCACATTCTTGGATTTCTGGTGGAGACCATTTCTTGGTCAAAAATCCGTAGGTGTTAGCCTTCAGTGTCATTGAAAATGGTCATTCATGGCTATTTTCGACAAAAATTAGGGTTGTGTGGACATTGATCGTCGACCAGATGCTCATACACCTCACCCCACATATGTTTCCTTGCCATAGATCACATTCTTGGATTTCTGGTGGAGACCATTTCTTGGTCAAAAATCCGTAGGTGTTAGCCTTCGGTATTATTGAAAATGGTCGTTCATGGCTATTTTCGACAAAAATGGGGGTTGTGTGGCTATTTTCGGCAAAATGGGGGTTGTGTGGCCATTGATCGTCGACCAGAGGCTCATACACCTCACCCCACATATGTTTCCTTGTCGTAGATCACATTCTTGGATTTCTGGTGGAGACCATTTCTTGGTCAAAAATCCGTAGGTGTTAGCCTTCGATATTATTGAAAATGGTCGTTCATGGCTATTTTCGACAAAAATGGGGGTTGTGTGGCCATTGATCATCGACCAGAGGCTCATACACCTCACCCCACATATGTTTCCTTGCCATAGATCACATTCTTGGATTTCTGGTGGAGACCATTTCTTGGTCAAAAATCCGTAGGTGTTAGCCTTCGGTATTATTGAAAATGGTCGTTCATGGCTATTTTCGACAAAAATGGGGGTTGTGTGGCCATTGATCATTGACCAGACGCTCATACACCTCACCCCACATATGTTTCCTTGCCATAGATCACATTCTTGGATTTCTGGTGGAGACCATTTCTTGGTCTAAAATCCGTAGGTGTTAGCCTCTAGTATTATTGAAAATGGTCGCTCATGGCTATTTTCAAGGTCGCTCATGGCTATTTTCATAAAAAATGGGGGTTGTGTGGCTATTTATCATCGACTAGAGGCTCATAAACCTCACCCCACATATGTTTCCTTTCCATAGATCACATTCTTGGATTTCTGGTGGAGACCATTTCTTGGTCAAAAATCCGTAGGTGTTAGCCTTCGATATTATTGAAAATGGTCGTTCATGGCTATTTTCGACAAAAATGGGGGTTGTGTGGCCATTGATCATCGACCAGATGCTCATACACCTCACCCCACATATGTTTCCTTGCCATAGATCACATTCTTGGATTTCTGGTGGAGACCATTTCTTGGTCAAAAATCCGAACGTGTTAGCCTTCGGTATTTTTGAAAATGGTCATTCATGGCTATTTTCGACAAAAATGGGGGTTGTGTGGCCATTGATCATCGACCAGAGGATCGTACACCTCACTCCACATATGTTTCCTTGCTATAGATCACATTCTTGGATTTCTGGTGGAGACCATTTCTTGGTCAAAAATCCGTAGGTGTTAGCCTTCGGTATTATTGAAAATGGTCGTTCATGGCTATTTTCGACAAAAATGGGGGTTGTGTGGCCATAGATCATCAACCAGACGCTCATACACCTCACCCCACATATGTTTCCTTGCCATAGATCACATTCTTGGATTTCTGGTGGAGACCATTTCTTGGTTAAAAACTCGTACGTGTTAGCCTTCGGTATTATTGAAAATGGTCATTCATGGCTATTTTCGGCAAAATGGGGGTTGTGTGGCCATTGATCATCGACCAGAGGCTCGTACACCTCACCCCACATATGTTTCCTTGCCATAGATCACATTCTTGGATTTCTGGTGGAGACCATTTCTTGGTCAAAAATCCGTAGGTGTTAGCCTTCGGTATTATTGAAAATGGTCGTTCATGGCTATTTTCGACAAAAATGGGGGTTGTGTGGCCATTGATCATCGACCAGACGCTCATACACCTCACCCCACATATGTTTCCTTGCCATAGATCACATTCTTGGATTTCTGGTGGAGACCATTTCTTGGTTAAAAACTCGTACGTGTTAGCCTTCGGTATTATTGAAAATGGTCATTCATGGCTATTTTCGGCAAAATGGGGGTTGTGTGGCCATTGATCGTCGACCAGAGGCTCGTACACCTCACCCCACATATGTTTCCTTGCCATAGATCACATTCTTGGATTTCTGGTGGAGACCATTTCTTGGTCAAAAATCCGTAGGTGTTAGCCTTCGGTATTATTGAAAATGGTCGTTCATGGCTATTTTCGACAAAAATGGGGGTTGTGTGGCCATTGATCATCGTCCAGAGGCTCGTACACCTCACCCCACATATGTTTCCTTGCCATAGATCACATTCTTGGATTTCTGGTGGAGACCATTTTTGGTCAAAAATCCGTAGGTGTTAGCATTTGGTATTATTGAAAATGTCGTTCATGGCTATTTGCAAGGTCGCTCATGGCTATTTTCATAAAAAATGGGGGTTGTGTGGCCATTGATCATCGACCAGACGCTCATACACCTCACCCCACATATGTTTCCTTGCCATAGATTACATTCTTGGATTTCTGGTGGAAACCATTTCTTGGTTAAAAACTCGTACGTGTTAGCCTTCGGTATTATTGAAAATGGTCATTCATGGCTATTTTCGGCAAAATGGGGGTTGTGTGGCCATTGATCGTCGACCAGAGGCTCATACACCTCACCCCACATATGTTTCCTTGTCGTAGATCACATTCTTGGATTTCTGGTGGAGACCATTTCTTGGTCAAAAATCCGTAGGTGTTAGCCTTCGATATTATTGAAAATGGTCGTTCATGGCTATTTTCGACAAAAATGGGGGTTGTGTGGCCAATTATCATCGACCAGAGGCTCATACACCTCACCCCACATATGTTTCCTTGCCATAGATCACATTCTTGGATTTCTGGTGGAGACCATTGAAAGTCGCCTAGAGGGGGGGTGAATAGGGCGAAACTGAAATTTACAAATATAAACACAACTACAAGCCGGGTTAGCGTTAGTAATAAAGAAACGAGTCCGCGAGAGAGGGTGGAAAACAAATCGCAAGCAAATGAAGAGTGTGACACGCGGATTTGTTTTACCGAGGTTCGGTTCTTGCAAACCTACTCCCCGTTGAGGAGGCCACAAAGGCCGGGTCTCTTTCAACCCTTCCCTCTCTCAAACGATCCCACGGATCGAGTGAGCTTTCTCTTCTCAATCACTTGGAACACAAAGTTCCCCCAAGGGCCACCACACAATTGGTGCCTCTTGCCTCGATTACAAGTGAGTGCTTGATCGTAATGAAAGAATCAAGAAAGCACGATTGCAAAAAGGCCAAGCGACAAGAGCGACGAATAACACACGGATCACTTTCTCTCTCAAGTCACTAATCACTAATGATCTCTTTTCTCAATTGTGAAACTTGGAGAGATGGAGGCTTTGAATGTGTCTTGGAATGGAATGCTAGCTCTTGTATTGAATGTTGAAGGTTGGAATGCTTGGATGAAGTGAATGGAGGTGGTTGGGGTTGTATTTATAGCCACCAACCACTTCCTAGCCGTGGCTCCATTCTGCTGAGCGCGGACGGTCCGCGTGCCAGGTCCGGACGGTCCGCCCCAGTAGATCAACGGCTGAAAATGCAACGGTCAGCAGTAACGGCTATATCAACGGCTATATTGCATTTAATGCGTTGTCAGATGTCAGACAGACCCAGTCGCGGACGGTCCGCGATCCTGGCCCGGACGGTCCGCGAACCCGCTATAATTCATTTCTCCGAACCCGTCACCTTCGGGTTTTTCGGTTTCTCACCTACCGGACGGTCCGCGCCAGAGGCCGGACGGTCCGCGCAAGCGCTCGGACGGTCTTTGCTTTTCCTCCGGACAGTCCATAGTGTAGACTTCGATTTTTGCATTGGTTCTGGCCGAGTGACATCCTTGTGTCGCGGACGGTCCGCCGCAAGGGCCCGGACAGTCCGCGCTTGGCCTGTTTTTCCAAAAAGCTTCTCCTGTCCGGAATAATCTACGGTATTTCAGACAGTCGATTTAGTATGGTTATAGATGAACCTTTGGCACCTGTAGAACATATAATCTAGAGCAAAACTAGTCAGTCCAATTGTTTGTGTTGGGCAATTCAACCACCAAAATTATATAGGAACTAGGTGTAAGCCTAATTCCCTTTCAATCTCCCCCTTTTTGGTGATTGATGCCAACACAAACCAAAGCAAATGTAGAAGTGCATAATTGAACTAGTTTGCATAATGTAAGTGCAAAGGTTGCTTGGAATTGAGCCAATATAAATGCTTACAAGATATGCATGGATTGTTTCTTCATTTTTAACATTTTGGACCACGCTTGCACCACATGTTTTGTTTTTGCAAAATCTTTTGTAAATCTTTTCAAATTTCTTTTGCAAATAGTCAAAGGCAAATGAATAAGATTTTGAGAAGCATTTTCAAGATTTGAAATTTTCTCCCCCTGTTTCAAATGCTTTTCCTTTGACTAAACAAAACTCCCCCTAAATGAGATTCTCCTCTTAGTGTTCAAGAGGGTTTTGATGTATCATTTTGAAATACTACTTTCTCCCCCTTTTGAACACAATAGGATACCAATTGAAAATATTCAACACTTAAGTTAAGTTTTTGAAATTGGTGGTGGTGCGGTCCTTTTGCTTTGGGCTCTTACTTTCTCCCCCTTTGGCATGAATCGCCAAAAACGGAATCATTAGAGCCCTCGAAGTGCTTTCTTCCCCTTTGGTCATAAATAAATGAGTTAAGATTATACCAAAGACGAAGTCCTTTTGCTTGGTGCTCAAGTTTTCTCACCCTTGAACGGAGAGTTGCTTGGAGCGACGGTGAAGGATGAGTTACGTAGTGGAAGCCTTTGTCTTCGCCGAAGACTCCAATTCCCTTTCAATACACCTATGACTTGGTTTGAAATAGACTTGAAAACACATTAGTCATAGCATATGAAAGAGACATGATCAAAGGTATATAAAATGAGCTATATGTGCAAGCTAGCAAAAGAAATTGCGCGAATCAAGAATATTGAGCTCATGCCTAAGTTTGTTAAAAGATTGTTCATCAAGAGGCTTGGTAAAGATATCGGCTAATTGATCTTTAGTATTAATGTAAGAAATCTCGATATCTCCCTTTTGTTGGTGATCCCTCAAAAAGTGATACTGAATGGCTATGTGTTTAGTGCGGCTATGCTCGACGGGATTGTCGGCCATTTTGATTGCACTCTCATTATCACATAGCAAAGGAACTTTGGTTAATTTGTAACCGTAGTCCCGCAGGGTTTGCCTCATCCAAAGCAATTGTGCGCAACAATGGCCTGCGGCAATATACTCGGCTTCGGCGGTGGAAAGAGCGACCGAATTTTGCTTCTTTGAAGCCCAAGACACCAAGGATCTTCCCAAGAACTGGCAAGTCCCCGATGTGCTCTTCCTATTGATTTTACACCCCGCCCAATCGGCATCCGGATAACCAATCAAATCAAATGTGGATCCCCAAGGATACCAAAGCCCAAACTTAGGAGTATAAGCCAAATATCTCAAGATTCGTTTTATGGCCGCAAGGTGAGCTTCCTTAGGGTCGGCTTGGAATCTTGCACACATGCATACGGAAAGCATAATATCCGGTCGAGATGCACATAAATAGAGTAAAGAACCTATCATCGACCGGTATACCTTTTGATCCACAGACTTACCTCCCGTGTCGAGGTCGAGATGCCCATTAGTTCCCATGGGTGTCTTGATGGGTTTGGCATCCTTCATCCCAAACTTGGTTAGAATGTCTTGAGTGTACTTCGTTTGGCTGATGAAGGTGCCCTCTTGGAGTTGTTTGACTTGGAATCCTAGAAAATACTTCAACTCCCCCATCATAGACATCTCGAACTTCTGTGTCATGATCCTACTAAACTCTTCACATGTAGACTCATTAGTAGACCAAAATATAATATCATCAACATAAATTTGGCATACAAACAAGTCATTTTCAAGAGTTTTAGTAAAGAGTGTGGGATCGGCCTTTCCGACTTTGAAGCCATTTGCAATAAGGAAATCTCTAAGGCATTCATACCATGCTCTTGGGGCTTGCTTGAGCCCATAAAGCGCCTTAGAGAGCTTATAGACATGGTTAGGATACTCACTGTCTTCAAAGCCGGGAGGTTGCTCAACATAGACCTCTTCCTTGATTGGTCCATTGAGGAAGGCACTTTTCACGTCCATTTGATAAAGCTTAAAGCCATGGTAAGTAGCATAGGCCAATAATATTCGAATTGACTCAAGCCTAGCTACGGGTGCATAGGTTTCACCGAAATCCAAACCTTCGACTTGGGAGTATCCCTTGGCCACAAGTCGAGCTTTGTTCCTTGTCACCACACCTTGCTCATCTTGCTTGTTGCGGAAGACCCATTTGGTTCCTACAACATTTTGGTTAGGACGTGGAACTAAATGCCATACCTCATTCCTAGTGAAGTTGTTGAGTTCCTCTTGCATTGCCACCACCCAATCCGAATCTTGAAGTGCTTCCTCTACCCTGTGTGGCTCAATAGAGGAAACAAACGAGTAATGTTCGCAAAAGTGTGCAACACGAGATCTAGTGGTTACCCTCTTATGAATGTCGCCGAGGATGGTGTCGACGGGGTGATCTCGTTGGATTGCTTGGTGGACTCTTGGGTGTGGCGGCCTTTGCTCTTCATCCTCCTTGTCTTCCTCATTTGCATCTCCCCCTTGATCATTGCCATCATCTTGAGGTGGCTCATTTGCTTGATCTTCTACTTCATCAACTTGAGCTTCATCCTCATTTTGAGTTGGTGGAGATGCTTGCGTGGAGGAGGATGGTTGATCTTGTGTGTTTGGAGGCTCTTTGGATTCCTTAGGACACACATCCCCGATGGACATGTTCCTTAACGCGATGCACGGAGCCTCGTCATCACCTATCTCATCAAGATCAACATGCTCTACTTGAGAGCCATTAGTTTCATCAAACACAACGTCACATGAGACTTCAACTAGTCCGGTGGACTTGTTAAAGACCCTATATGCCCTTGTGTTTGAGTCATAACCAAGTAAAAAGCCTTCTACAGTCTTAGGAGCAAATTTAGATTTTCTACCTCTTTTAACTAGAATAAAGCATTTGCTACCAAAGACTCTAAAATATGAAATGTTGGGCTTTTTACCGGTTAGGAGTTCATACGATGTCTTCTTGAGGATTCGGTGAAGATATAACCGGTTGATAGCGTAGCAAGCGGTGTTGACCGCCTCGGCCCAAAACCGATCCGAAGTCTTGTACTCATCAAGCATGGTCCTTGCCATGTCCAATAGAGTTCTATTCTTCCTCTCCACTACACCATTTGTTGAGGTGTGTAGGGAGAAGAGAACTCATGCTTGATTCCCTCCTCCTCAAGGAAGCCTTCGATTTGAGAGTTCTTGAACTCCGTCCCGTTGTCGCTTCTAATTTTCTTGATCCTTAAGCCGAACTCATTTTGAGCCCGTCTCAAGAATCCCTTTAAGGTTTCTTGGGTTTGAGATTTTTCCTGTAAAAAGAATACCCAAGTGAAGCGAGAATAATCATCCACAATAACTAGACAGTACTTACTCCCGTCGATGCTAATGTAGGCTATTGGGCCGAATAGATCCATGTGCAGGAGCTCCAGTGGCCTGTCGGTCGTCATTATGTTCTTATGCGGATGATGAGAGCCAACTTGCTTTCCTGCTTGGCATGCACTACAAATCCTGTCTTTCTCAAAATGAACATTTGTTAGTCCTAAAATGTGTTCTCCCTTTAGAAGCTTATGAAGATTCTTCATCCCAACATGAGCTAGTCGGCGGTGCCAGAGCCAACCCATGTTAGTCTTAGCAATTAAGCAAGTGTCGAGTTCAGCTCTATCAAAATCTACCAAGTATAGCTGACCCTCTAACACTCCCTTAAATGCTATTGAATCATCACTTCTTCTAAAGACAGTGACACCTATATCAGTGAATAGACAGTTGTAGCCCATTTGACATAATTGGGAAACAAAAAGCAAGTTGTAATCTAAGGAATCAACAAGAAAAACATTGGAAATGGAATGGTCCGGAGATATAGCAATTTTACCCAAACCTTTGACCAAACCTTGATTTCCATCCCCGAATGTGATAGCTCGTTGGGGATCTTGGTTTTTCTCATAGGAGGAGAACATTTTCTTCTCCCCTGTCATGTGGTTCGTGCACCCGCTGTCGAGTATCCAACTTGAGCCCCCGGATGCATAAACGTACAAAACAAGTTTAGTTCTTGACTTTAGGTACCCAAATGGTTTTGGGTCCTTTGGCATTAGACACAAGAACTTTGGGTACCCAAACACAAGTCTTTGACCCCTTGTGCTTGCCCCCAACATATTTGGCAACTACCTTGCCGGATTTGTTAGTTAAAACAAAAGATGCATCAAAAGTTTTAAAGGAAATGTTTTGATCATTTGATGCACTAGGAGTTTTCTTTCTAGACAACCTAGCACGGGTTGGTTGCCTAGAGCTAGATGTCTCACTCTTATACATAAAAGCATGGTTAGAACCAGAGTGAGACTTCCTAGAATGAATTTTTCTAATTTTGTCCTCGGGATAACCGGTAGGGTATAAAATGTAACCCTCGTTATCCTGAGGCATGGGAGCCTTGCCCTTAACAAAATTGGACAATCTTTTAGGAGGGGCATTAAGTTTGACATTGTCTCCCCTTTGGAAGCCAATGCCATCCTTGATGCCAGGGCGTCTCCCATTATAAAGCATGCTACGAGCAAATTTAAATTTCTCATTTTCTAGGTTGTGCTCGGCAATTTTAGCATCTAATTTAGCTATATGATCATTTTGTTGTTTAATTAAAATCATGTGATCATGAATAGCATCTACATCAATATCTCTACATCTAGTGCAAATAGTGACATGCTCAATGGTAGATGTAGAGGGTTTGCAAGAATTAAGTTCAACAATCTTAGCATGAAGTATATCATTCTTATCTCTAAGATAGGAAATTGTAATTTTGCAAACATCAAAATCTTTAGCCTTAGCAAGCAATTTTTTATTTTCATCTCTAAGGCTAGCAAGGGAAATGTTTAATTCATCAATCCTAGCAAGCAAATCATCATTATTATCTCTAGGATTGGGAATTGAAACATTGCAAACATGTGAATCAACCTTATTTAAACTAGCATTTTCATTCCTAAGGTTGTCAATCATCTCACGGCAAGTGCTTAGCTCACTAGATAATTTTTCACATTTTTCTACTTCTAGAGCATAAGCATTTTTAACCTTAACATGCTTCTTATTTTCTTTAATAAGGAAGTCCTCTTGGGTGTCCAAGAGATCATCCTTTTCATGAATGGCACTAATCAATTCATTAAGTTTTTCTTTTTGTTGCATGTTGAGGTTGGCAAAAAGAGAGCGCAAGTTATCCTCCTCATCACTAGCATTATCATCACTAGAAGACTCATATTTAGTGAATGATTTGGATTTTACCTTCTTTTTGCCGTCCTTTGCCATAAGGCACTTGTGGCCGACGTTTGGGAAGAGAAGTCCCTTGGTGACGGCGATGTTGGCGGCGTCCTCGTCGTCGGAGGAGTCGCTTGAGCTTTCGTCGGAATCCCACTCCCGACAAACATGGGCATCTCCGCCCTTCTTCTTGTAGTACCTCTTCTTCTCCTTTCTTCTCCCTTTCTTGTCGTTGCCTCGGTCACTGTCACTTGATATAGTACATTTAGCAATAAAATGACCGGGCTTACCACATTTGTAGCAAACCTTCTTGGAGCGGGACTTGTAGTCTTTCCCCCTCCTCTGTTTGAGGATTTGGCGGAAGCTCTTGATGACTAGCGCCATTTCTTCATTGTCAAGCTTGGAGGCTTCTATTGGTTGTCGATTTGGTGTAGACTCCTCCTTCTTTTCTTCCGTCGCTTTGAATGCGACGGGTTGAGCTTCGGATGTAGATGGATCATCAAGCTCGTTGATCTTCCTTGAGCCTTCGACCATGCACTCAAAACTTACAAAATGCCCGATAACTTCCTCGGGGGTCATTTTAGTATATCTACGATTACCATGAATTAATTGAACTTGAGTAGGGTTAAGGAAATAAGAGATCTAAGAATAACCTTAACCACCTCGTGGTCATCCCACTTTACGCTCCCGAGGTTGCGCACTTGGTTCACCAAGGTCTTGAGCCGGTTGTACATATGTTGTGGCTCCTCCCCTTTGCGAAGCCGGAACCGACCGAGCTCCCCCTCGATCGTTTCCCGCTTGGTGATCTTGGTGAGCTCGTCTCCCTCGTGCGCGGTTTTGAGCACATCCCAAACCTCCTTGGCGCTCTTCAACCCTTGAACTTTGTTATACTCCTCTCTACTCAAAGAGGCGAGGAGTATTGTTGTCGCTTGAGAGTTGAAGTGCTCGATTTGGGCCACCTCATCCTCGTCATAGTCTTTATCCCCTACTGACGGTACCTGTGCACCAAACTCAACAACATCCCATATACTTTTGTGGAGTGAGGTTAGATGAAATCTCATTAAATCACTCCACCTAGCATAATCTTCACCATCAAAAGTTGGTGGTTTGCCTAATGGGACGGAAAGTAGAGGTGCATGTTTAGAAATGCGAGAATAGTGTAGGGGGGTCTTACTAAACTTCTTACGCTCTTGGCGTTTAGAAGTTACGGAGGGCGCATCGGAGTCGGAGGTTGATGTTGATGAAGTGTCGGTCTCGTAGTAGACCACTTTCCTCATCCTCTTTTGCTTGTCCCCGCTTCGATGCGGCTTGTGGGAAGAAGATTTTTCCTTCTTCTCTTTGTGGTGAGAAGAAGATTTCTTCTCCTTCCCTTTGTTGGAGGAGCTCTTCTTCTTCTCCCTCCTTTTGGTGCGGGACTCTTCCGATGAAGTGCTCCCGTGGCTTGTAGTGGGCTTTTCGCCGGTCTCCATCTCCTTCTTGGCGTGATCTCCCGACATCACTTCGAGCGGTTAGGCTCTAATGAAGCACCGAGCTTTGATACCAATTGAAAGTCGCCTAGAGGGGGGTGAATAGGGCGAAACTGAAATTTACAAATATAAACACAACTACAAGCCGGGTTAGCGTTAGTAATAAAGAAACGAGTCCGCGAGAGAGGGTGGAAAACAAATCGCAAGCAAATGAAGAGTGTGACACGCGGATTTGTTTTACCGAGGTTCGGTTCTTGCAAACCTACTCCCCGTTGAGGAGGCCACAAAGGCCGGGTCTCTTTCAACCCTTCCCTCTCTCAAACGATCCCACGGATCGAGTGAGCTTTCTCTTCTCAATCACTTGGAACACAAAGTTCCCACAAGGGCCACCACACAATTGGTGCCTCTTGTCTCGATTACAAGTGAGTGCTTGATCGTAATGAAAGAATCAAGAAAGCACGATTGCAAAAAGGCCAAGCGACAAGAGCGACGAATAACACACGGATCACTTTCTCTCTCAAGTCACTAATCACTAATGATCTCTTTTCTCAATTGTGAAACTTGGAGAGATGGAGGCTTTGAATGTGTCTTGGAATGGAATGCTAGCTCTTGTATTGAATGTTGAAGGTTGGAATGCTTGGATGAAGTGAATGGAGGTGGTTGGGGTTGTATTTATAGCCACCAACCACTTCCTAGCCGTTGCTCCATTCTGCTGAGCGCGGACGGTCCGCGTGCCAGGTCCGGACGGTCCGCCCCAGTAGATCAACGGCTGAAAATGCAACGGTCAGCAGTAACGGCTATATCAACGGCTATATTGCATTTAATGCGTTGTCAGATGTCAGACAGACCCAGTCGCGGACGGTCCGCGATCCTGGCCCGGACGGTCCGCGAACCCGCTATAATTCATTTCTCCGAACCCGTCACCTTCGGGTTTTTTGGTTTCTCACCTACCGGACGGTCCGCGCCAGAGGCCGGACGGTCCGCGCAAGGGCTCGGACGGTCTTTGCTTTTCCTCCGGACAGTCCATAGTGTAGACTTCGATTTTTGCATTGGTTCTGGCCGAGTGACATCCTTGTGTCGCGGACGGTCCACCGCAAGGGCCCGGACAGTCCGCGCTTGGCCTGTTTTTCCAAAAAGCTTCTCCTGTCCGGAATAATCTATGGTATTTCGGACAGTCGATTTAGTATGGTTATAGATGAACCTTTGGCACCTGTAGAACATATAATCTAGAGCAAAACTAGTCAGTCCAATTGTTTGTGTTGGGCAATTCAACCACCAAAATTATATAGGAACTAGGTGTAAGCCTAATTCCCTTCAATCTCCCCCTTTTTGGTGATTGATGCCAACACAAAACCAAAGCAAATGTAGAAGTGCATAATTGAACTAGTTTGCATAATGTAAGTGCAAAGGTTGCTTGGAATTGAGCCAATATAAATGCTTACAAGATATGCATGGATTGTTTCTTCATTTTTAACATTTTGGACCACGCTTGCACCACATGTTTTGTTTTTGCAAAATCTTTTGTAAATCTTTCAAAGTTCTTTTGCAAATAGTCAAAGGCAAATGAATAAGATTTTGAGAACATTTTCAAGATTTGAAATTTTCTCCCCCTGTTTCAAATGCTTTTCCTTTGACTAAACAAAACTCCCCCTAAATGAGATTCTCCTCTTAGTGTTCAAGAGGGTTTTGATGTATCATTTTGAAATACTACTTTCTCCCCCTTTTGAACACAATAGGATACCAATTGAAAATATTCAACACTTAAGTTAAGTTTTTGAAATTGGTGGTGGTGCGGTCCTTTTGCTTTGGGCTCTTACTTCTCCCCCTTTGGCATGAATCGCCAAAAACGGAATCATTAGAGCCCTCGAAGTGCTTTCTTCCCCTTTGGTCATAAATAAATGAGTTAAGATTATACCAAAGACGAAGTCCTTTTGCTTGGTGCTCAAGTTTTCTCCCCCTTGAACGGAAAGTTGCTTGGAGCGACGACGAAGGATGAGTTTACGTAGTGGAAGCCTTTGTCTTCGCCGAAGACTCCAATTCCCTTTCAATACACCTATGACTTGGTTTGAAATAGACTTGAAAACACATTAGTCATAGCATATGAAAGAGACATGATCAAAGGTATATAAAATGAGCTATATGTCCAAGCTAGCAAAAGAAATTGCGCGAATCAAGAATATTGAGCTCATGCCTAAGTTTGTTAAAAGATTGTTCATCAAGAGGCTTGGTAAAGATATCGGCTAATTGATCTTTAGTATTAATGTAAGAAATCTCGATATCTCCCTTTTGTTGGTGATCCCTCAAAAAGTGATACCGAATGGCTATGTGTTTAGTGCGGCTATGCTCGACGAGATTGTCGGCCATTTTGATTGCACTCTCATTATCACATAGCAAAGGAACTTTGGTTAATTTGTAACCGTAGTCCCGCAGGGTTTGCCTCATCCAAAGCAATTGCGCGCAACAATGGCCTGCGGCAATATACTCGGCTTCGGCGGTGGAAAGAGCGACCGAATTTTGCTTCTTTGAAGCCCAAGACACCAAGGATCTTCCCAAGAACTGGCAAGTCCCCGATGTGCTCTTCCTATTGATTTTACACCCCGCCCAATCGGCATCCGAATAACCAATCAAATCAAATGTGGATCCCCAAGGATACCAAAGCCCAAACTTAGGAGTATAAGCCAAATATCTCAAGATTCGTATTACGGCCAGTAAGGTGAGCTTCCTTAGGGTCGGCTTGGAATCTTGCACACATGCATACGGAAAGCATAATATCCGGTCGAGATGCACATAAATAGAGTAAAGAACCTATCATCGACCGGTATACCTTTTGATCCACGAACTTACCTCCCGTGTCGAGGTCGAGATGCCCATTAGTTCCCATGGGTGTCTTGATGGGTTTGGCATCCTTCATCCCAAACTTGGTTAGAATGTCTTGAGTGTACTTCGTTTGGCTGATGAAGGTGCCCTCTTGGAGTTGTTTGACTTGGAATCCTAGAAAATACTTCAACTCCCCCATCATAGACATCTCGAACTTCTGTGTCATGATCCTACTAAACTCTTCACATGTAGACTCATTAGTAGACCCAAATATAATATCATCAACATAAATTTGGCATACAAACAAGTCATTTTCAAGAGTTTTAGTAAAGAGTGTGGGATCGGCCTTTCCGACTTTGAAGCCATTTGCAATAAGGAAATCTCTAAGGCATTCATACCATGCTCTTGGGGCTTGCTTGAGCCCATAAAGCGCCTTAGAGAGCTTATAGACATGGGTTAGGATACTCACTGTCTTCAAAGCAGGGAGGTTGCTCAACATAGACCTCTTCCTTGATTGGTCCATTGAGGAAGGCACTTTTCACGTCCATTTGATAAAGCTTAAAGCCATGGTAAGTAGCATAGGCCAATAATATTCGAATTGACTCAAGCCTAGCTACGGGTGCATAGGTTTCACCGAAATCCAAACCTTCGACTTGGGAGTATCCCTTGGCCACAAGTCGAGCTTTGTTCCTCGTCACCACACCATGCTCATCTTGCTTGTTGCGGAAGACCCATTTGGTTCCTACAAACATTTTGGTTAGGACGTGGAACTAAATGCCATACCTCATTCCTAGTGAAGTTGTTGAGTTCCTCTTGCATTGCCACCACCCAATCCGAATCTTGAAGTGCTTCCTCTACCCTGTGTGTCTCAATAGAGGAAACAAACGAGTAATGTTCGCAAAAGTGTGCAACACGAGATCTAGTGGTTACCCCCTTATGAATGTCGCCGAGGATGGTGTCGACGGGGTGATCTCGTTGGATTGCTTGGTGGACTCTTGGGTGTGGCGGCCTTTGCTCTTCATCCTCCTTGTCTTCCTCATTTGCATCTCCCCCTTGATCATTGCCATCATCTTGAGGTGGCTCATTTGCTTGATCTTCTACTTCATCAACTTGAGCTTCATCCTCATTTTGAGTTGGTGGAGATGCTTGCGTGGAGGAGGATGGTTGATCTTGTGTGTTTGGAGGCTCTTTGGATTCCTTAGGACACACATCCCCGATGAACATGTTCCTTAACGCGATGCACGGAGCCTCGTCATCACCTATCTCATCAAGATCAACATGCTCTACTTGAGAGCCGTTAGTTTCATCAAACATAACGTCACATGAGACTTCAACTAGTCCGGTGGACTTGTTAAAGACCCTATATGCCCTTGTGTTTGAGTCATAACCAAGTAAAAAAGCCTTCTACAGTCTTAGGAGCAAATTTAGATTTTCTACCTCTTTTAACTAGAATAAAGCATTTGCTACCAAAGACTCTAAAATATGAAATGTTGGGCTTTTTACCGGTTAGGAGTTCATACGATGTCTTCTTGAGGATTCGGTGAAGATATAACCGGTTGATGGTGTAGCAAGCGGTGTTGACCGCCTCGGCCCAAAACCGATCCGAAGTCTTGTACTCATCAAGCATGGTCCTTGCATGTCCAATAGAGTTCTATTCTTCCTCTCCACTACACCATTTTGTTGAGGTGTGTAGGGAGAAGAGAACTCATGCTTGATTCCCTCCTCCTCAAGGAAGCCTTCGATTTGAGAGTTCTTGAACTTCGTCCCGTAGTCGCTTCTAATTTTCTTGATCCTTAAGCCGAACTCATTTTGAGCCCGTCTCAAGAATCCCTTTAAGGTTTCTTGGGTTTGAGATTTTTCCTGTAAAAAGAATACCCAAGTGAAGCGAGAATAATCATCCACAATAACTAGACAGTACTTACTCCCGCCGATGCTTATGTAGGCTATTGGGCCGAATAGATCCATGTGCAGGAGCTCCAGTGGCCTGTCGGTCGTCATTATGTTCTTATGCGGATGATGAGAGCCAACTTGCTTTCCTGCTTGGCATGCGCTACAAATCCTGTCTTTCTCAAAATGAACATTTGTTAGTCCTAAAATGTGTTCTCCCTTTAGAAGCTTATGAAGATTCTTCATCCCAACATGAGCTAGTCGGCGGTGCCAGAGCCAACCCATGTTAGTCTTAGCAATTAAGCATGTGTCGAGTTCAGCTCTATCAAAATCTACCAAGTATAGCTGACCCTCTAACACTCCTTAAATGCTATTGAATCATCACTTCTTCTAAAGATAGTGACACCTATATCAGTGAATAGACAGTTGTAGCCCATTTGACATAATTGGGAAACAGAAAGCAAGTTGTAATCTAAGGAATCAACAAGAAAAACATTGGAAATGGAATGGTCCGGAGATATAGCAATTTTACCCAAACCTTTGACCAAACCTTGATTTCCATCCCCGAATGTGATAGCTCGTTGGGGATCTTGGTTTTTCCTCATAGGAGGAGAACATTTTCTTCTCCCCTGTCATGTGGTTCGTGCACACGCTGTCGAGTATCCAACTTGAGCCCCCGGATGCATAAACGTACAAAACAAGTTTAGTTCTTGACTTTAGGTACTCAAATGGATTTGGGTCCTTTGGCATTAGACACAAGAACTTTGGGTACCCAAAACACAAGTCTTTGACCCCTTGTGCTTGCCCCCAACATATTTGGCAACTACCTTGCCGGATTTGTTAGTTAAAACATAAGATGCATCAAAAGTTTTAAAGGAAATGTTTTGATCATTTGATGCACTAGGATTTTTCTTTCTAGACAACCTAGCACGGGTTGGTTGCCTAGAGCTAGATGTCTCACTCTTATACATAAAAGCATGGTTAGAAACCAGAGTGAGACTTTCTAGAATGATTTTTCTAATTTTGTCCTCGGGATAACCGGCAGGGTATAAAAATGTAACCCTCGTTATCCTGAGGCATGGGAGCCTTGCCCTTAACAAAATTGGACAATCTTTTAGGAGGGGCATTAAGTTTGACATTGTCTCCCCTTTGGAAGCCAATGCCATCCTTGATGCCAGGGCGTCTCCCATTATAAAGCATGCTACGAGCAAATTTAAATTTCTCATTTTCTAGGTTGTGCTCGGCAATTTTAGCATCTAATTTAGCTATATGATCATTTTGTTGTTTAATTAAAATCATGTGATCATGAATAGCATCTACATCAATATCTCTACATCTAGTGCAAATAGTGACATGCTCAATGGTAGATGTAGAGGGTTTGCAAGAATTAAGTTCAACAATCTTAGCATGAAGTATATCATTCTTATCTCTAAGATCGGAAATTGTAATTTTGCAAACATCAAAATCTTTAGCCTTAGCAAGCAATTTTTTATTTTCATCTCTAAGGCTAGCAAGGGAAATGTTTAATTCATCAATCCTAGCAAGCAAATCATCATTATTATCTCTAGGATTGGGAATTGAAACATTGCAAACATGTGAATCAACCTTATTTAAACTAGCATTTTCATTCCTAAGGTTGTCAATCATCTCACGGCAAGTGCTTAGCTCACTAGATAATTTTTCACATTTTTCTACTTCTAGAGCATAAGCATTTTTAACCTTAACATGCTTCTTATTTTCTTTAATAAGGAAGTCCTCTTGGGTGTCCAAGAGATCATCCTTTTCATGAATGGCACTAATCAATTCATTAAGTTTTTCTTTTTGTTGCATGTTGAGGTTGGCAAAAAGAGAGCGCAAGTTATCCTCCTCATCACTAGCATTATCATCACTAGAAGACTCATATTTAGTGATGATTTGGATTTTACCTTCTTTTTGCCGTCCTTTGCCATGAGGCACTTGTGGCCGACGTTTGGGAAGAGAAGTCCCTTGGTGACGGCGATGTTGGCGGCGTCCTCGTCGTCGGAGGAGTCGCTTGAGCTTTCGTCGGAATCCCACTCCCGACAAACATGGGCATCTCCGCCCTTCTTCTTGTAGTACCTCTTCTTCTCCTTTCTTCTCCCTTTCTTGTCGTTGCCTCGGTCACTGTCACTTGATATAGGACATTTAGCAATAAAATGACCGGGCTTACCACATTTGTAGCAAACCTTCTTGGAGCGGGACTTGTAGTCTTTCCCCCTCCTCTGTTTGAGGATTTGGCGGAAGCTCTTGATGACTAGCGCCATTTCTTCATTGTCAAGCTTGGAGGCGTCTATTGGTTGTCGATTTGGTGTAGACTCCTCCTTCTTTTCTTCCGTCGCTTTGAATGCGACGGGTTGAGCTTCGGATGTAGATGGATCATCAAGCTCGTTGATCTTCCTTGAGCCTTCGACCATGCACTCAAAACTTACAAAATGCCCGATAACTTCCTCGGGGGTCATTTTAGTATATCTACGATTACCATGAATTAATTGAACTTGAGTAGGGTTAAGGAAAATAAGAGATCTTAGAATAACCTTAACCACCTCGTGGTCATCCCACTTTACGCTCCCGAGGTTGCGCACTTGGTTCACCAAGGTCTTGAGCCGGTTGTACATATGTTGTGGCTCCTCCCCTTTGCGAAGCCGGAACCGACCGAGCTCCCCCTCGATCGTTTCCCGCTTGGTGATCTTGGTGAGCTCGTCTCCCTCGTGCGCGGTTTTGAGCACATCCCAAACCTCCTTGGCGCTCTTCAACCCTTGAACTTTGTTATACTCCTCTCTACTCAAAGAGGCGAGGAGTATTGTTGTCGCTTGAGAGTTGAAGTGCTCGATTTGGGCCACCTCATCCTCGTCATAGTCTTTATCCCCTACTGACGGTACCTGTGCACCAAACTCAACAACATCCCATATACTTTTGTGGAGTGAGGTTAGATGAAATCTCATTAAATCACTCCACCTAGCATAATCTTCACCATCAAAAGTTGGTGGTTTGCCTAATGGGACGGAAAGTAGAGGTGCATGTTTAGAAATGCGAGAATAGTGTAGGGGGTCTTACTAAACTTCTTACGCTCTTGGCGTTTAGAAGTTACGGAGGGCGCATCGGAGTCGGAGGTTGATGTTGATGAAGTGTCGGTCTCGTAGTAGACCACTTTCCTCATCCTCTTTTGCTTGTCCCCGCTTCGATGCGGCTTGTGGGAAGAAGATTTTTCCTTCTTCTCTTTGTGGTGAGAAGAAGATTTTTTCTTCTCCTTCCTTTGTTGGAGGAGCTCTTCTTCTTCTCCCTCCTTTTGGTGCGGGACTCTTCCGATGAAGTGCTCCCGTGGCTTGTAGTGGCTTTTTCGCCGGTCTCCATCTCCTTCTTGGCGTGATCTCCCGACATCACTTCGAGCGGTTAGGCTCTAATGAAGCACCGAGCTTTGATACCAATTGAAAGTCGCCTAGAGGGGGGGTGAATAGGGCGAAACTGAAATTTACAAATATAAACACAACTACAAGCCGGGTTAGCGTTAGTAATAAAGAAACGAGTCCGCGAGAGAGGGTGGAAAACAAATCGCAAGCAAATGAAGAGTGTGACACGCGGATTTGTTTTACCGAGGTTCGGTTCTTGCAAACCTACTCCCCGTTGAGGAGGCCACAAAGGCCGGGTCTCTTTCAACCCTTCCCTCTCTCAAACGATCCCACGGATCGAGTGAGCTTTCTCTTCTCAATCACTTGGAACACAAAGTTCCCACAAGGGCCACCACACAATTGGTGCCTCTTGCCTCGATTACAAGTGAGTGCTTGATCGTAATGAAAGAATCAAGAAAGCACGATTGCAAAAAGGCCAAGCGACAAGAGCGACGAATAACACACGGATCACTTTCTCTCTCAAGTCACTAATCACTAATGATCTCTTTTCTCAATTGTGAAACTTGGAGAGATGGAGGCTTTGAATGTGTCTTGGAATGGAATGCTAGCTCTTGTATTGAATGTTGAAGGTTGGAATGCTTGGATGAAGTGAATGGAGGTGGTTGGGGTTGTATTTATAGCCACCAACCACTTCCTAGCCGTTGCTCCATTCTGCTGAGCGCGGACGGTCCGCGTGCCAGGTCCGGACGGTCCGCCCCAGTAGATCAACGGCTGAAAATGCAACGGTCAGCAGTAACGGCTATATCAACGGCTATATTGCATTTAATGCGTTGTCAGATGTCAGACAGACCCAGTCGCGGACGGTCCGCGATCCTGGCCCGGACGGTCCGCGAACCCGCTATAATTCATTTCTCCGAACCCGTCACCTTCGGGTTTTTCGGTTTCTCACCTACCGGACGGTCCGCGCCAGAGGCCGGACGGTCCGCGCAAGGGCTCGGACGGTCT